>NW_019263765.1:0-14166 GCF_002742605.1 Olea europaea var. sylvestris | reverse complement strand
CCCCGGCGCGATTTTTGTTTCCGATCAACCTGTCAAATTTTAGCCTATTCCGACACCGTCGCGAAAAATGACGAAATTGCCCCGGCGCAATTTTTGTTCCCGATCAACCTGTCAAATTCGAGCCCATTCCGACACTGTCGAGAAAAATGACAAAATTATCCCCGGCGTGATTTTTGTTTCCGATCACCAAATCAAATTTCCGCCAATTCCAACACAGCCGCGAAAAATGACGAAATTACACCCGGCGCGATTTTTGGTCCCGATAAACCTGTCAAATTTGAGCCTATTCCGACACAGCCGAGAAAGATGACAAAATTGCCCCCGCCGCAATTTTTTTTTCCGATCAACCTGTCAAATTTGAGCCCATTCCGACACATTCGGGAAAAATGACGAAATTACCCCTGGCGCGATTTTTATTTCAGATCAAACCGCCAAATTTCATCCAATTCCGTCACAGTCGAGAAAAATGACGAAATTGTCCCCGGCGCGATTTTTGTTTCCGATCAACAAGTCAAATTTCAGCCAATTCCGGCACAGTCGCGAAAAATGACGAAATTACACCCGGTGCGGTTTTTGTTCCTGATAAACCTGTCAAATTTGTGCCCATTTCGACACAGTCGAAAAAGATGACGAAATTGCCGCCGGCGCGATTTTTATTTCCGACCAAACTGCCAAATTTCACCCAATTCCGACAACGTCGAGAAAAATGACGAAATTGCCCCCGGCGCGATTTTTGTTTCCGATCAACCTGTCAAATTTGAACCCATTCCGACATAGTCGAGAAAGATGACGAAATTGCCGCCGGCGCGATTTTTATTTCCGATCAAACTGCCAAATTTCACCCAATTCCGACAACGTCGAGAAAAATGACGAAATTGCCGCCGGCGCGATTTTTATTCCGATCAACCTGTCAAATTTGAGCCCATTCCGACACAGTCGAGAAAAATGACGAAATTGCCCACTGCGTGATTTTTATTTCCGATCAAACTGTCAAATTTCAGCCAATTCCGACACAGTCGAGTAAAAGGACGAAATTACACCCCGCGCAGTTTTTGTTCCCGATAAACTTGTCAAATTTGAGCCCATTCCGACGCAGTCGAGAAAAATGACGAAATTGCCGTCGGCGCGATTTTTATTTCCGATCAAACTACCAAATTTTAGCCAATTTCGACACAGTCGACAAAAATGACGAAATTGCCCCCGGCGCGGTTTTTGTTTTCGATCAACCAGTCGAATTTTAGCCAATTCCGACACAGTCGCGAAAAATGACGAAATTACACCCGGCACGATTTTTGTTCCCAATCGACCTGTCAAATTTGAGGCAATTCCGACAGGGTCGCGAAAAATGACGAAATTGCCGTCGGCGCGATCTTTGTTTCCGATCAACCTGTCAAATTTCAGCCCATTCCGACATCGTCGCGAAAAATGACGAAATTGCCCCCGGCGCGATTTTTGTTTCCGATCAACCTATCAAATTTGAGCCCATTCCGACACAGTCGTGAAAAAAGACGAAATTGCCCACGGCGCGATTTTTGTTTCCGATCAACCTGTCAAATTTTAGCCAATTCCGACACCGTCGCGAAAAATGACGAAATTGCCCTGGCGCAATTTTTGTTCCCGATCAACCTGTCAAATTCGAGCCCATTCCGACACTGTCGAGAAAAATGACAAAATTGTCCCCGGCGCGATTTTTGTTTCCGATCACCAAGTCAAATTTCCGCCAATTCCAACACAGTCGCGAAAAATGACGAAATTACACCCGGCGCGATTTTTGTTCCCGATAAACCTGTCAAATTTGAGCCTATTCCGACACAGCCGAGAAAGATGACAAAATTGCCCCCGCCGCGATTTTTTTTCCGATCAACCTGTCAAATTTGAGCCCATTCCGACACAGTCGGGAAAAATGACGAAATTGCCCCTGGCGCGATTTTTATTTCAGATCAAACCGCCAAATTTCATCCAATTCCGTCACAGTCGAGAAAAATGACGAAATTGTCCCCGGCGCGATTTTTGTTTCCGATCAACAAGTCAAATTTCAGCCAATTCCGACACAGTCGCGAAAAATGACGAAATTACACCCGGTGCGGTTTTTGTTCCTGATAAACCTGTCAAATTTGTGCCCATTCCGACACAATCGAGAAAAATGATGAAATTACCCCTGGCACGATTTTTATTTCTGATCAAACCGCCAAATTTCAGCCAATTCCGACACAGTCGAGAAAAATGACAAAATTGCCCCCGGCACGATTTTTGTCTCTGATCAACCTGTTAAATTTTAGCCAATTCCGATACAGTTGCTAAAAATGCCGAATTTGCTCCGGCGCGATTTTTGTTTCCGATCAACCTGTCAAATTTGAGCCCATTCCGACACAGTCGAGAAAAATGACGAAATTGCCCCTGACGCGATTTTTATTTAAGATCAAACTGCCAAATTTCATCCAATTCCGACACAGTCGAGAAAAATGACGAAATTGGCCCCGGCGCGATTTTTGTTTCCGAACAACCTGTCAAATTTGAGCCCATTCCGACACAGTCGAGAAAAATGACGAAATTGCCCCCGGCGCGATTTTTATTTCAGATCAAACTGCCAAATTTTAGCAAATTCCGATATAGTCGATAAAAATGACGAAATTGACCCCGGCACAGTTTTTGTTTCCTGTCAACAAGTCAAATTTTAGCCAATTCCGACACAGTCGCGAAAAATGACGAAATTACACCCAGCGCAATTTTAGTTCCTGATAAACCGGTCAAATTTGAGCTCATTCCGACACAGTCAAGAAAAATGACGACATTGCCGCCGGCGCGATTTTTATTTCCGATCAAACTGCCAAACTTCAGCCAATTCCGACACAGTCGAGAAAAATGACGAAATTGCCGCTGCGCGATTTTTATTTCCGATCAAACTGCCAAATTTCAGCCAATTTCGACACAGTCGAGGAAAATGACGAAATTGCCCCCGGCGCGATTTTTGTTTCCGATCAACCAGTCAAATTTTAGCCATTTCGGATACAGTCGCAAAAAATGACGAAATTACACCCGGCGCGATTTTTGTTCCCGTTCAACCTGTCAAATTTGAGCCCTTTCCGACACAATCGCGAAAAATGACGAAATTGCCCCCGGCGCGATTTTTGTTACCGATCAACTTGGTCAAATTTCAGCCCATTCTGACATCGTCGCGAAAAATGACGAAATTACCCCCGCGCGATTTTTTTTTCCGATCAACCTGTCAAATTTGAGCCCATTTCGACATGGTCGAGAAAAATGACGAAATTGCCGCCGGCGCGATTTTTATTTCCGATCAAACTGCCAAATTTTAGCCAATTCCGACACAGTCGAGAAAAATGACGAAGTTGCCCCCGGCGCGATTTGTGTTTCCGATCAACCAGTCAAATTTTAGCCAATTCCGACACAGTCGCTAAAAATGACGAAATTACACCCGGCGCGATTTTTATTCCCGATCAACCAGTCAAATTGGAGCCCATTTCGAAACAGTCGAGAAAAATGACGAAATAGCCGCCGGCGCGATTTTTATTTCCGATCAAACTCCCAAATTTCAGCCAATTCCGACACAGTCGAGAAAAATGACGAAATTGGCCCCGACGTTGTTTTTGTTTCCGATCAACCAGTCAAATTTCAGCCAATTCCGACACAGTTGCGAAAAATGACGATATTACATCCGGCGCGATTTTTGTTCCCGATCAACCTGTCAAATTTGAACCCATTCCGGCACGGTCGAGAAAAATGACGAAATTGCCGCCGGCGCGATTTTTGTTTCCGATCAACCAGTCCAATTTTAACCAATTCCGACACAGTCGCAAAAAATGATGAAATTACACCCGGCGCGATTTTTGTTCCCGATCAACCTGTCAAATTTGAGCCCTTTCCGACACAATCGCGAAAAATGACGAAATTGCCCCCGGTGCGATTTTTGTTTCCGATCAACAAGTCAAATTTTAGCCAATTACGACACAGTCGCGAGAAATATCGAAATTACACCCGGCGCGATTTTTGTTCCCGATAAACCTGTCAAATTTGGGCCCATTCCGACACAGTCGAGAAAAATGACGAAATTGCCGCTGCGCGATTTTTATTTCCGATCTAACTGCCAAATTTCAGCCAATTCCGACACAGTCGAGGAAAATGACGAAATTGCCCCCGGCGCGGTTTTTGTTTCCGATCAACCAGTCAAATTTTAGCCAATTCCGACACTGTCGCAAAAAATGACGAAATTACACCCGGCGAGATTTTTGTCCTCGATCAACCTGTCAAATTGGAGCCCATTCCGACACAGTCGAGAAAAATGACGAAATAGCCGCCGGCGCGATTTTTATTTCCGATCAAACTCCCAAATTTCAGCCAATTCCGACACGATCGAGAAAAATGACGAAATTGGCCCCGACGTTGTTTTTGTTTCCGATCAACCATTCAAATTTCAGCCAATTCCGACACAGTTGCGAAAAATGACGAAATTCCACCCGGCGCGATTTTTGTTCCCGATCAACCTGTCAAATTTGAACCCATTCCGGCACAGTCGAGAAAAATGACGAAATTGCCGCCGGCGCAATTTTTATTTCCGATCAAACTGCCAAATTTCAGCCAATTCCGACACAGTCGAGAAAAATGACGAAATTGCCCCCGGCGCGATTTTTGTTTCCGATCAACCAGTCGAATTTTAACCCATTCTGACACAGTCGAGAAAAATGACTAAATTGCCCCCGGCGAGATTTTTGTTTCCAATCAACCTGTCAAATTTTAGCCAATTCCGACACAGTCAAGAAATATGACGAAATTGCCGACGGCGCGATTTTTGTTTCCGATCAACCTGTCAAATTTCAACCTATTCCGACATCGTCGCGAAAAATGAAGAAATTGCCCACGGCGCGATTTTTGTTTCCGATCAACCTGTCAAATTTGAGCCCATTCCGACACAGTCGAGAAAAATGACGAAATTACCGCCCGCGCGATTTTTATTTCCGATCAACCAGTCAAATTTTAGCCAATTCCGACACAGTCACAAAAAATAACGAAATTACACCCGGAGCGGTTTTTGTTCCCGATAAACCAGTCAAATTTGAGCCCATTCCGACACAGTCGAGAAAAATGACGAAATTGCCGCCGGCGCGATTTTTATTTCCGATCAAACTGCCAAATTTCAGCCAATACCGACACAGTCGAGAAAAAGGACGAAATTGCCCCCTGCGCAATTTTTGTTTCCTATCAACCAGTCAAATTTTAGCCAATTCCGACACAGTCGCGAAAAATGAAGAAATTGCCCCGGCGCAGTTTTTGTTTCCGATCAACCTTTCAAATTTGAGCCCATTCCGACAGAGTCGAGAAAAATGACGAAATTGCCACCGGCGCGATTTTTATTTCAGATCAGACTGCTAAATTTCAGCCAATTCAGACCCAGTCGAGAAAAATGACGAAATTGCCCCCGGCGCGGTTTTTGTTCCCGATAAACCTATCAAATTTGAGCCCATTCCGACACAGGTGAGAAAAATGACGAAATTGCCGCCGACGCGATTTTTATTTCCGATCAAACTGCCAAATTTCAGCCAATTCCGACACAGTCAAAAAAATGACGAAATTGCCCCCGTCGCGATTTTTGTTTCCGATCAACATGTCAAATTTTAGCCAATTCTGACACAGTCGCTAAAAATGACGAAATTACACCGGACGCGATTTTTGTTCCCGATCAACCTGTCAAATTTGAGCCCATTCCGACACAGTCGAGAAAAATGACGAAATAGGCGCCGGCGCGAATTTTATTTCCGATCAAACTCCCAAATTTCAGCCAATTCCGACACAGTCCAGAAGATGACGAAATTGCCCCCGGCGCGGTTTTTGTTTCCGATCAACCAGTTAAATTTTAGCCAATTCCGACACAGTCGCGAAAAATGAGGAAATTACACCCGGCGCGATTTTTGTTCCCGATCAACCTGTCAGATTTGAGCCCATTCCGACACAATCGCGAAAAATGAAGAAATTGCCCCGAGCACGATTTTTGTTTCCGATCAACCTGTCAAATTTGAGCCCATTCCGACACAGTCGCTAAAAATGGCGAAACTGCCGCCGGCGCGATTTTGGTTTCCGTTCAACCTGTCAAATTTTAGCCCATTCCTACACAGTCGCGAAAAATGACGATATTGCCCCAGGCGCGGTTTTTGTTCCCGATCAACCAGTCAAATTTGAGCCCATTCCGACACAGTCGCTAAAAATGGCGAAACTGCCGCCGGCGCGATTTTGGTTTCCTTTCAACCTGTCAAATTTTAGCCCAATTCCGACACAGTCGAGAAAAATGACGCAATTGCCCCAAGAGCGGTTTTTGTTTTCGATCAACCAGTCAAATTTTAGCCAATTCCGACACAGTCGCGAAAAATTACGAAATTACACCCGGTGCGATTTTTGTTCTCGATAAACCTGTCAAATTTGAGCCCATTCCGACGCAGTCGAAAAAAATGACGAAATTGACGCCGGCGCGATTTCTATGTCCGATCAATCTGCCAAATTTTAGCCAATTCCGACACAGTCGAGAAAAATGACGAAATTGCCCCCGGCGCGATTTTTGTTTCCGAACAATCAGTCAAATTTTAGCCGATTCCGACACCGTCACGAAAAATGACGAAATTGCCCCCGGCGCGATTTTTGTTTCCGAACAATCAGTCAAATTTTAGCCGATTCCGACACCGTCACGAAAAATGACGAAATTGCCCCCGGCGCGATTTTTGTTTCCGAACAATCAGTCAAATTTTAGCCGATTCCGACACCGTCACGAAAAATGACGAAATTGCCCCCGGCGCGATTTTTGTTTCCGAACAATCAGTCAAATTTTAGCCGATTCCGACACCGTCACGAAAAATGACGAAATTGCCCCCGGCGCGATTTTTGTTTCCGATCAACCAGTTAAATTTTAGCCAATTCCGACACAGTCGCGAAAAATGAAGAAATTACACCCGGCGGGGTTTTTGTTCCCGATCAACCTATCAAATTTGAGCCCACTCCGACGCAGTCGAGAAAAATGACGAAATTCCCCCCGGCCCGATTTTTGTTTCCGAACAACCAGTCAAATTTTAGCCCATTCCGACACCGTCGCGAAAAATGACGAAATTGCCCCCGGCACGATTTTTGTTTCCGATCAACTTGTCAAATTTTAGGCAATTCTGACGCAGTCACAAAAAATAATGAAATTACCCCAGGCGCGGTTTTTGTTCCCGATCAACCAGTCAAATTTGAGCCCATTCCGACACAGTCGCGAAAATGACGAAATTGCCAGCTGCGCGATTTTTGTTTCCGATCAACCTGCCAAATTTTAGCCCATTCTGATACAATAACGAAAAATAACGAAATTTCTCCCGGCGCGATTTTTGTTTTCGATCAACCTGTCATATTTGAGCCCATTCCGACACAGTCGAGAAAAATGATGAAATTGCCCCCGGCGCGATTTTTATTTCAGATCAAACTACCAAATTTCAGCCAATTTCGAAACAGTCGAGAAAAATGACGAAATTGGCCCCGGCGTTGTTTTTGTTTCCGATTACCCAGTCAAATTTCAGCCGATTCCGACACAGTCGAGAAAATGACGAAATTGCCCCTGGCGCGATTTTTGTTTCCGATCAACCAGTCGAATTTTAGCTAATTCCGACATAGTCGCGAAAAATGACGAAATTACACCCTGAGCGATTTTGGTTCTCGATAAACCTGTCAAATTTGAGCCCATTGCGACAAAGTCGAGAAAAATGACGAAATAGCCGCCGACGAGATTTTTATTTCCGATCAAACTCCCAAATTTCAGCTAATTCCGACAGAGTCGAGAAAAATGACGAAATTGCCACCGTCGCGATTTTTGTTTCCGATCAACCAGTTAAATTTTAGTCAATTCCGTCACAGTCGCAAAAAATGACGAAATTACACCCGTCGCGATTTTTGTTCCCGATCAACCTGTCAAATTTGAGGCCATTCCGACACAGTCTCGAAAAATGACGAAATTGCCTCCGGCGCGATTTTTGTTTCTGATCAACCTATCAAATTTCAGCCCATTCCGACATCGTCGAGAAAAATGGCGAAATTGCCCCCGGCGCGATTTGTTTCCGATCAACCTGTCAAATTTGAGCCCATTTCGACACGGTCGAGAAAAATGACGAAATAGCCGCCGGCGCGATTTTTATTTCCGATCAAACTCTCAAATTCCAGCCAATTCCGACACAGTCAAGAAAAATTACGAAATTGGCCCCGGCGTTGTTTTTGTTTCCGATCAACCAGTCAAATTTCAGCCAATTCCGACACAGTCGCGAAAAATGACGAAATTACACCCGGCGCGATTTTTGTTCCCGATCAACCTTTCAAATTTGAACCCATTCCGACACAGTCGAGAAAAATGACGAAATTGCCCCCGACGCGATTTTTGTTTCCGATCAACCAGTCGAATTTTAACCAATTCCGACACAGTCGCAAAAAATGACGAAATTACACCCGGCGAGATTTTTGTTCCCGATCAACCTGTCAAATTTGAGCCCTTTCCGACACAATCGCGAAAAATGACGAAATTTACCCCGGCGCGATTTTTGTTTCCGATCAACTTGGTCAAATTTCAGCCCATTCTGACATCGTCGCGAAAAATGACGAAATTACCCCGCGCGATTTTTTTTCCGTGATACCTGTCAAATTTGAGCCCATTTCGACATGGTCGAGAAAAATGGCGAAATTGCCCCCGGCGCGATTTTTGTTTCCGATCAACCTGTCAAATTTGAGCCCATTTCGACACGGTCGAGAAAAATGACGAAATAGCCGCCGGCGCGATTTTTATTTCCGATCAAACTCTCAAATTCCAGCCAATTCCGACACAGTCAAGAAAAATTACGAAATTGGCCCCGGCGTTGTTTTTGTTTCCGATCAACCAGTCAAATTTCAGCCAATTCCGACACAGTCAAGAAAAATTACGAAATTGGCCCCGGCGTTGTTTTTGTTTCCGATCAACCAGTCAAATTTCAGCCAATTCCGACACAGTCGCAAAAAATGATGAAATTACACCCGGCGCTGTTTTTGTTTCCGATCAACCAGTCAAATTTCAGCCAATTCCGACACAGTCGCAAAAAATGATGAAATTACACCCGGCGCGATTTTTGTTCCCGATCAACCTGTCAAATTTGAGCCCTTTCTGAAACAATCGCAAAAAATGACGAAATTGCCCCCGGCGCGATTTTTGTTTCCGATCAACAAGTCAAATTTTAGCCAATTACGACACAGTCGCGAGAAATATCGAAATTACACCCGGCGCGATTTTTGTTCCCGATAAACCTGTCAAATTTGGGCCCATTCCGACACAGTCGAGAAAAATGACGAAATTGCCGCTGCGCGATTTTTATTTCCGATCAAACTGCCAAATTTCACCCAATTCCGACACAGTCGAGGAAAATGACGAAATTACCCCCGGCGCGGTTTTTGTTTCCGATCAACCAGTCAAATTTTAGCCAATTCCGACACTGTCGTAAAAAATGACGAAATTACACCCGGCGAGATTTTTGTCCCCGATCAACCTTTCAAATTGGAGCCCATTCCGACACAGTCGAGAAAAATGACGAAATAGCCGCCGGCGCGATTTTTATTTCCGATCAAACTCCCAAATTTCAGCCAATTCCGACACGGTCGAGAAAAATGACGAAATTGGCCCCGACGTTGTTTTTGTTTCCGATCAACCAGTCAAATTTCAGCCGATTCCAACCCAGTCGCGAAAAATGACTAAATTACACCCAGCGCGGTTTTTGTTCCCGATCAACCTGTCAAATTTGAACCCATTCCGACACAGTCGAGAAAAATAACGAAATTACCGTCGGCACGATTTTTATTTCCGATCAAACTGCCAAATTTCAGCCAATTCCGACACGGTCGAGAAAAATGACGAAATTGCCCACGGCGCGATTTTTGTTTCCGATCAACCAGTCAAATTTTAGCCAATTCCGATACAGTCGCAAAAAATGACGAAATTACACACGGCGTGATTTTTGTTCTCGATCAACATGTCAAATTTTAGCCCATTCCGACACAGTCAAGAAATATGACGAAATTGCCGACGGCGCGATTTTTGTTTCCGATCAACCTGTCAAATTTCAGCCTATTCCGACATCGTCGCGAAAAATGAAGAAATTGCCCACGGCGCGATTTTTGTTTCCGATCAACCTGTCAAATTTGAGCCCATTCCGACACAGTCGAGAAAAATGACGAAATTACCGCCCGCGCGATTTTTATTTCCGATCAACCAGTCAAATTTTAGCCAATTCCGACACAGTCACAAAAAATAACGAAATTACACCCGGAGCGGTTTTTGTTCCCGATAAACCTGTCAAATTTGAGCCCATTCCGACACAGTCGAGAAAAATGACGAAATTGCCGCCGGCGCGATTTTTATTTCCGATCAAACTGTCAAATTTCAGCCAATACCGACACAGTCGAGAAAAAGGACGAAATTGCCCCCTGCGCGGTTTTTGTTTCCTATCAACCAGTCAAATTTTAGCCAATTCCGACACAGTCGCGAAAAATGAAGAAATTGCCCCGGCGCAGTTTTTGTTTCCGATCAACCTTTCAAATTTGAGCCCATTCCGACAGAGTCGAGAAAAATGACGAAATTGCCACCGGCGCGATTTTTATTTCAGATCAGACTGACAAATTTCAGCCAATTCAGACCCAGTCGAGAAAAATGACGAAATTGCCCCCGGCACGGTTTTTGTTCCCGATAAACCTATCAAATTTGAGCCCATTCCGACACAGGTGAGAAAAATGACGAAATTGCCGCCGACGCGATTTTTATTTCCGATCAAACTGCCAAATTTCAGCCAATTCCGACACAGTCAAAAAAATGACGAAAATTGCCCACGTCGAGGTTTTTGTTTCCGATCAACATGTCAAATTTTAGCCAATTCTGACACAGTCGCTAAAAATGACGAAATTACACCGGTCGCGATTTTTGTTCCCGATCAACCTGTCAAATTTGAGCCCATTCCGACACAGTCGAGAAAAATGACGAAATAGGCGCCGGCGCGAATTTTATTTCCGATCAAACTCCCAAATTTCAGCCAATTCTGACACAGTCCAGAAGATGACGAAATTGCCCCCGGCGCGATTTTTGTTTCTGATCAACCAGTGAAATTTTAGCCAATTCCGACACAGTTGCGAAAAATGACGAAATTACACCCGACGCGATTTTTGTTCACGATCAACCTGTCAAATTTGAGCCCATTCCGACACAGTCGCGAAAAATGAAGAAATTTCCCGAGCACGATTTTTGTTTCCGATCAACCTGTCAAATTTGAGCCCATTCCGACACAGTCGCTAAAAATGGCGAAACTGCCGCCGGCGCGATTTTGGTTTCCGTTCAACCTGTCAAATTTTAGCCCATTCCTACACAGTCGCGAAAAATGACGATATTGCCCCAGGCGCGGTTTTTGTTCCCGATCAACCAGTCAAATTTGAGCCCATTCCGACACAGTCGCTAAAAATGGCGAAACTGCCGCCGGCGCGATTTTGGTTTCCTTTCAACCTGTCAAATTTTAGCCCAATTCCGACACAGTCGAGAAAAATGACGCAATTGCCCCCAGAGCGGTTTTTGTTTTCGATCAACCAGTCAAATTTTAGCCAATTCCGACACAGTCGCGAAAAATGACGAAATTACACCCGGTGCGATTTTTGTTCTCGATAAACCTGTCAAATTTGAGCCCATTCCGAGGCAGTCGAAAAAAATGACGAAATTGACGCCGGCACGATTTTTATGTCCGATCAAACTGCCAAATTTTAGCCAATTCCGACACAGTCGAGAAAAATGACGAAATTGCCCCCGGCGCGGTTTTTGTTTCCGATCAACCAGTCAAATTTTAGCCATTTTCGACACAGTCGCGAAAAATTACGAAATTACACCCGGCGCAGTTCTTGTTCCCGATCAACCTGTGAAATTTGAGACCATTCCGACACAGTCGCGAAAAATGACGAAATTGCCCCCGGCCCGATTTTTGTTTCCGACCAACCAGTCAAGTTTTAGTCCATTCCGACACCGTCGCGAAAAATGACGAAATTGCCCCCGGCGCGATTTTTGTTTCCGATAAACTTGTCAAATTTTAAGCAATTCCGACGCAGTCACGAAAAATAATGAAATTGCCCCAGGCGCGGTTTTTGTTCCCTATCAACCAGTCAAATTTGAGCCCATTCCGACACGGTCGCGAAAAACGGCGAAATTGCCAGCTGCACGATTTTTGTTTCCGATCCACCTGTCAAATTTTAGCCCATTTTGATACAGTCACGAAAAATAACGAAATTGCCCCCGGCGCGATTTTTGTTTCCGATCAACCTGTCAAATTTGAGCCCATTCCGACACAGTTTAGAAAAATGATGAAATTGCCCCCGGCGCGATTTTTATTTCAGATCAAACTGCCAAATTTTAGCCAATTCCGACACAGTCGAGAAAAATGACGCAATTGCCCCCTGCGCGGTTTTTGTTTCCGATCAACCAGTCAAATTTTAGCCAATTCCGACACAGTCACGAAAAATGACGAAATTACACCCGGCGCGATTTTCGTTCCCGATAAACCTGTCAAATTTGAGCCCATTACGACGCAGTCGAAAAAAATGACGAAACTGCCGCCGGCGCGATTTTTATTTCCGATCAAACTGCCAAATTTCAGCCAATTCTGACACAGTCGAGAAAAATGAGAAAATTGCCCCCGGCGCGATTTTTGTTTCCGATCAACCAGTCAAATTTTAGCCAATTTCGACACAGTCGCGAAAAATGACGAAATTACACCCGACGGGGTTTTTGTTCTCGAGCAACCTATCAAATTCGAGCCCACCTCGACGCAGTCGAGAAAAATGTCGAAATTGCCCCCGGCGTGATTTTTATTTCCGATCAAACTGCCAAATTTCAGCCAATTCCGACACAGTCGAGAAAAATGACGAAATTGCCCCCGGGGCGATTTTTGTTTCCGATAAACTTGTCAAATTTTAGGTAATTCCGACGCAGTCACGAAAAATAATGAAATTACCCCAGGCGCGATTTTTGTTCCCTATCAACCAGTCAAATTTGAGCCCATTCCGACACAGTAGCGAAAAACGTCGAAATTACCAGCTGCACGATTTTTGTTTCCGATCCACCTGTCAAATTTTAGCCCATTTTGATACAGTCACGAAAAATAACGAAATTGCCCCCGGCGCGATTTTTGTTTCCGATCAACCTGTCAAATTTGAGCC
This sequence comes from Olea europaea var. sylvestris, assembly GCF_002742605.1. Lineage (NCBI taxonomy): Eukaryota > Viridiplantae > Streptophyta > Magnoliopsida > Lamiales > Oleaceae > Olea > Olea europaea. The sequence continues at coordinate 939 of NW_019263765.1, read as the reverse complement.
CATTCCGACACAGTTTAGAAAAATGACGAAATTGCCCCCGGCGCGATTTTTATTTCAGATCAAACTGCCAAATTTTAGCCAATTCCGACACAGTCCCTGCGCGGTTTTTGTTTCCGATCAACCAGTCAAATTTTAGCCAATTCCGACACAGTCGCGAAAAATGACGAAATTACACCCGGCGCGATTTTCGTTCTCGATAAACCTGTCAAATTTGAGCCCATTACGACGCAGTCGAAAAAAATGACGAAACTGCCGCAGGCGCGATTTTTATTTCCGATCAAACTGCCAAATTTCAGCCAATTCTGACACAGTCGAGAAAAATGAGAAAATTGCCCTCGGCGCGATTTTTGTTTCCGATCAACCAGTCAAATTTTAGTCAATTCCGACACAGTCGCGAAAAATGACGAAATTACACCCGGCGCGATTTTCGTTCTCGATAAACCTGTCAAATTTGAGCCCATTACGACGCAGTCGAAAAAAATGACGAAACTGCCGCAGGCGCGATTTTTATTTTCGATCAAACTGCCAAATTTCAGCCAATTCCGACACAGTCGAGAAAAATGACGAAATTGCCCCCGGCGCGATTTTTGTTTCCGATCAACCAGTCAAATTTTAGTCAATTCCGACACAGTCGAGAAAAATGACGAAATTGCCCCCGGCGCGATTTTTGTTTCCGATCAACAAGTCAAATTTTAGCCAATTACGACACAGTCGCGAAAAATATAGAAATTACACCAAGCGCAGTTTTTGTTCCCGATCAACCTATCAAATTTGAACCCATTCCGACACAGTCGAGAAAAATGACGAAATTACCGCCGGCGCGATTTTTATTTCCGATCAAACTGCCAAATTTAACCCAATTCCGACACGGTCGAGAAAAATGACGAAATTGCCCACGGCGCGATTTTTGTTTCCGATCAACCAGTCAAATTTTAGCCA
>NW_019263764.1:0-14173 GCF_002742605.1 Olea europaea var. sylvestris | reverse complement strand
TTTTCACGACTGTGTCGGAATGGGCTCAAATTTGACAGGTTGATCGGGAACAAAAACCGCGCCGGGGGTAATTTCGTCATTTTCGCAAATGTGTCGGAATTGGCTAAAATTTGACAGGTTGATCGAAAACAAAAATCGCGCAGGGGGCAATTTCGCCGTTTTTCGCGACGGCATCGGAATAGGCTAAAATTCAACTGGTTGATCGGAAACAAAAACGGGGCCGTGGGCAATTTCGTCATTTGTCTCGACTGTGTTGGAATGGGATGAAATTTAACAGGCTAATTGGAACCAAAAATCGCGCATGGGCAATTTCGTCATTTTTCGCGATTGCGTCGGAATGGGCTCAAATTTGACATGTTGATCGGGAACAAAAATCGCGCCGGGGGTAATTTCGTCATTTTTCGCAATTGGGTCGGAATTGGCTAAAATTTGACAGGTTGTTCGAAAACAAAAATCGCGCCGGGGGCAATTTCGTCATTTTTCGCAATGGTGTCAAAATGGGCTAAAATTCGACTGGTTGATCGGAAACAAAAATCGCTCTAGGGGCAATTTCGTCAATTTTCTCGACTGTGTCGGAATGGGCTGAAAGTTAACAGGTTGATCGGAAACAAAAATCAAGTCGAGTGTAATTTTGTCATTTTTCACGACTGCGTCGGAATGGGCTCAAATTTGACGGGTTGATCGGGAACAAAAACTGCGCCCGGGATAATTTCGTAATTTTTCGTGACTGTGTCGGAATAGGCTTAAATTTGATAGGTTGATCGGAAACAAAAATCACAAAGGGGGCAATTTCGTCATTTTTCGCGGCTATGTCCGAATCGGCTCAAATTTGACAGGTTGATCGGGAACAAAAACTGCGCTGCGGGTAATTTCGTAATTTTTCGCGACTGTGTCGAATGGGCTAAAATTTTACAGGTTGATCGGAAACAAAAATCGCGCCGGGGGCAATTTTGTCATTTTTCTCGACTGTGTTGGAATGGGCAGAAATTTGGCAGGTTGATCGGAAATGAAAATCGCGCCTGGGGAAATTCCGTCATTTTTCTCGACTGTGTCGGAATATGCTCAAATTTGACTGGTTGATCGGAAACGAAAACCGCGCTGGGGCAATTTCGTCATTTTTCTCGACTGTGTCGGAATGGACTGAAATTTGATAGGTTGATCGGGAACAAAAATAGCGCCGGGGGTAATTTCGTAATTTTTCGCGACTGTGTCGGAATGAGATGAAATCTGATAGGTTGATCGGAAACAAAAATCGCGCCGGGGGCAATTTCGTCATTTTTTACGGCTGTGTCGGAATGGACTAAAATTTAACAGGTTGATGGGGAACAAAAACCGCGCCGAGGGTAATTTCGTAACTTTTCGCGACTGTGTCGGAATGGGCTAAAGTTTTACAGGTTGATCGGAAACAAAAATCACATCGGGGGCAATTTCGTCATTTTTCTCGACTGTGTCGGAATGGGCTGAAATTTGGCAGGTTGATGGGAAATAAAAATTGCACCGGGGGCAATTTCGTCATTTTTCTCGACTGTGTGGGAATGGGCTGAAATTTGGCAAGTTGATCGGAAATAAAAATTGCGCCGGGGGTAATTTCGTCATTTTTCTCGACTGTGTCGGAATGGGCTGAAATTTGAGAGGTTGATCGGAAACAAAAATCGCGCCGGGGGCAATTTCGTCATTTTTCTCGACTGTGTCAGAATGGGCTGAAATCTGATAGGTTGATCGGTAACAAAGACCGCGCCTGGGGCAATTTCGTAATTTTTCGCGACTGTGTCGGAATGAGATGAAATCTGATAGGTTGATCGGAAAAAAAAGTCGCGCAGGGGCAATTTCGTCATTTTTTAATGCTGTGTCGGAATGGACTCAAATTTGACAGGTTGATCGGGAACAAAAATCATGCCGTGGGTAATTTCGTAATTTTTCGCGACTGTGTCGAAATGGGCTAAAACTTGACAGGTTGATCGGGAACAAAAATCGCGCAGGGGGAATTTCGTCATTTTTCGCGACTGTGTCGGAATGGGCTCAAATTTGACAGGTTGATCGGGAACAAAAATCGCGCCGGGGGTAATTTCGTCATTTTTCGCAATTGTGTCGGAATTGGCTAAAATTTGACAGGTTGATCGAAAACAAAAATAACGCCGGGGGCAATTTCGTCATTTTTAGCAACGGTGTCGGAATGGGCTAAAATTCGACTGGTTGATCGAAAACAAAAATCACGCCAGGGGCAATTTCGTCACTTTTCTCGACTGTGTCGGAAAGGGCTGAATGTTAACAGGTTGATCGGAAACAAAAATCAAGTCGGGTGCAATTTCGTCATTTTTCACGACTGCGTCGGAATGGGCTCAAAGTTGACGGGTTGATCGGGAACAAAATCGAGCCGGGGGTAATTTCGTAATTTTTCGCGACTGTGTCGGAATGGGTTAAAATTTGACAGGTTGATCGGAAACAAAAATCGCGTCGGGGGCGATTTCGTCATTTTTCGCGAATGTGTCGGAATGGGCTAAAATTTGACAGGTTGATCGGGAACAAAAATCGAGTCGGGGGTAATTTCGTCATTTTTCGTGACTGTGTCGAAATTGGCTGAAATTTGACAGTTTGATCGGAAACAAAAATCTCGTCGGGGGCAATTTCGTCATTTTTAGCAACGGTGTCGGAATGGGCTAAAATTCGACTGGTTGATCGAAAACAAAAATCACGCCCGGGGCAATTTCGTCACTTTTCTCGACTGTGTCGGAATGGGCTGAAAGTTAACAGGTTGATCGGAAACAAAAATCAAGTCGGGTGCAATTTCATCATTTTTCACGACTGCGTCGGAATGGGCTCAAAGTTGACGGGTTGATCGGGAACAAAATCGAGCCGGGGGTAATTTCGTAATTTTTCGCGACTGTGTCGGAATGGGTTAAAATTTGACAGGTTGATCGGAAACAAAAATCGCGTCGGGGGCGATTTCGTCATTTTTCGCGAATGTGTCGGAATGGGCTAAAATTTGACAGGTTGATCGGGAACAAAAATCGAGTCGGGGGTAATTTCGTCATTTTTCGTGACTGTGTCGAAATTGGCTGAAATTTGACAGTTTGATCGGAAACAAAAATCTCACCGGGGGCAATTTCGTCATTTTTAGCAACGGTGTCGGAATGGGCTAAAATTCGACTGGTTGATCGAAAACAAAAATCACGCCAGGGGCAATTTCGTCACTTTTCTCGACTGTGTCGGAATGGGCTGAAAGTTAACAGGTTGATCGGAAACAAAAATCAAGTCGGGTGCAATTTCGTCATTTTTCACGACTGCGTCGTAATGGGCTCAAAGTTGACGGGTTGATCGGGAACAAAATCGAGCCGGGGGTAATTTCGTAATTTTTCGCGACTGTGTCGGAATGGGTTAAAATTTGACAGGTTGATCGGAAACAAAAATCGCGTCGGGGGCGATTTCGTCATTTTTCGCGAATGTGTCGGAATGGGCTAAAATTTGACAGGTTGATCGGGAACAAAAATCGAGTCGGGGGTAATTTCGTCATTTTTTGTGACTGTGTCGAAATTGGCTGAAATTTGACAGTTTGATCGGAAACAAAAATCTCCCCGGGGGTAATTTCGTCATTTTTCGCGACGGTGTCGGAAAGGGCTAAAATTTAAGTGGTTCATCGGAAACAAAAGCCGCGCTGGGGCAATTTCGTCATTTTTCTCGACTGTGTCGGAATGGGCAAAAATTTGACAGGTTGATCTGAAACAAAAACCGCGCCGGGGGTAATTTCGTAATTTTTCGCGACTGTGTCGGAATGGGCTAAAATTTGACAGGTTGATCGGAAACAAAAATCGCGCCGGGTGCAATTTCGTCATTTTTCACGACTGTGTCGGATTGGGCTAAAATTTAACAGGCTGATCGGGAACAGAAATCGAGCTAGGGGTAAATTCGTCATTTTTCACGACTGTGTCGGAATTGGCTAAAATTTGACAGGTTGATCGGAAACAAAAATCTCGCAGGGGGCAATTTTGTCATTTTTCTCGACTGTGTCGGAATGGGCTGAAATTTGGCAAGGTGATCGGAAATAAAAATCGCGTCGAGGGTAATTTTGTCATTTTTCTCGACTGTGTCGGAATGGGCTCAAATTTGACAGGTTGATCGGGAACAAAAACCATGTCGGGGGCAATTTCGCCATTTTTCGCGACTGTGTCAGAATGGGCTAAAATTTGACAGGTTGATCGGAAACAAAAATCGCGCAGGGGGCAATTTCGTCATATTTCGCGGCTGTGTCGGAATGGGCTCAAACTTGACAGGTTGATCGGGAACAGAAATCGAGCTGGGGGTAATTTCGTCATTTTTCGCGACTGTGTCGGAATGGGCTCAAACTTGACAGGTTGATCGGGAACAGAAATCGAGCTGGGGGTAATTTCGTCATTTTTCGCGACTGTGTCGGAATGGGCTCAAATTTGACTGGTTGATCGGAAAGGAAAACCGCGCTGGGGCAATTTCATCATTTTTCTCGACTGTGTCGGAATGGGCTGAAATTTGACAGGTTGATCGGGAACAAAAATCGCGCCGGGGGTAATTTTGTAATTTTTCGCGACTGTGTCGAAATTAGATGAAATCTGATAGGTTGATCGGAAACAAAAATCGCGCAGGGGGCAATTTCGTCATTTTTCGCGGCTGTGTCCGAATGGGCTCAAATTTGACAGGTTGATCGGGAACAAAAACCCCGTCGGGGGCAATTTCGTCATTTTTCTCGACTGTGTCGGAATGGGCTGAAATTTGAAAGGTTGATCGGAAACAAAAATCGCGCAGGGGCAATTTCGTCATTTTTTGCGGCTCTGTCGGAATGGGCTAAACTTTGACGGGTTGATCGTAAACAAAAATCGGGCCGGGGGCAATTTCGTCTTTTTTCCCGACTATGTCGGAATGAGCTCAAATTTGATAAGCTGATCGGGAACAAAAACCGCGCCGGGGGCAATTTCGTTATTTTTCTTGACTGTGTCGGAATGGGCTAAAATTTGACAGGTTGATCGTAAACAAAAATCAAGCCGAGGGCAATTTCATCATTTTTCGCGACTTTGTCGGATTGGGCAAAAATTTGACAGGTTGATCGGGAACAAAAACCGCGCCTGGGATAATTTCATAATTTTTCGCGACTGTGTCGGAATGGGCTTAAATTTGATAGGTTGATCGGAAAAAAAAATCGCACGGGGGGCAATTTCGTCATTTTTCGCGGCTGTGTCCGAATGGGCTCAAATTTGACAGGTTGATCGGGAACAAAAACTGCGCGGGGGGTAATTTCGTAATTTTTTGCGACTGTGTCGAATGGGCTAAAATTTTACAAGTTGATCGGAAACAAAAATCGCGCCGGAGGCAATTTCGTCATTTTTCTCGACTGTGTCGGAATGGGCTGAAATTTGGCAGGTTGATCGGAAATGAAAATCGCGCCTGGGGCAATTCCGTCATTTTTCTCGACTGTGTTGGAATTGGCTCAAATTTGACTGGTTGATCGGAAATGAAAACCGCGCTGGGGCAATTTCGTCATTTTTCTCGACTGTGTCGGAATGGGCTGAAATTTGACAGGTTGATCGGGAACAAAAACCGAGCCAGGGGTAATTTCGTAATTTTTCAGGGCAGTGTCGGAATGAGATGAAATCTGATAGGTTGATCGGAAACAAAAATCGCTCAGGGGGCAATTTCGTCATTTTTCACGGCTGTGTCGGAATGGACTCAAATTTGACAGGTTGATCGGGAACAAAAACCGCGCCGGGTGTAATTTCGTAATTTTTCGCGACTGTGTCGCAATGGGCTAAAGTTTTACAGGTTGATCGGAAACAAAAATCACGGTGGGGGCAATTTCGTCATTTTTCTCGATTGTGTCGGAATGGGCTGAAATTTGGCAGGTTGATGGGAAATAAAAATTGCGTCGAGGGCAATTTTGTCATTTTTCTCGACTGTGTCGGAATGGGTTGAAATTTGGCAAGTTGATCGGAAATAAAAATCGTGCCGGGGGTAATTTCGTCATTTTTCTCGACTGTGTCGGAATGGGCTGAAATTTGACAGGTTGATCGGAAACAAAAATCGCGCCGGGGGGAATTTCGTCATTTTTCGCGACGGTGTCAGAATGGGATAAAATTTGACTGGTTGATCGGAAACAAGAACCTCGCTGGGGCAATTTCGTCGCTTTTCTCAACTATGTCGGAATGGGCTGAAAGTTAATAGGTTGATCGGAAACAAAAATCAAGTCGGGTGCAATTTCGTAATTTTTCACGACTGCGTCGGAATGGGCTCAAATTTGACGGGTTGATCGGGAACAAAAATCGAGCCGGGGGTAATTTTGTAATTTTTCGCGACTGTGTCGGAATGGGCTAAAATTTGATAGGTTGATCGGAAACAAAAATCGCGTCGGGGACAATTTCGTCATTTTTCGAGACTGTGTCGGAATGGGCTAAAATTTGACAGGTTGATCGGGAACAAAAATCGCGCCTGGTATAATTTCGTAATTTTTCGCGACTATGACGGAATGGGCTTAAATTTGATAGGTTGATCGGAAACAAAAATCGTACGGGGGCAATTTCGACATTTTTCGCGGCTGTGTCCGAATGAGCTCAAATTTGACAGGTTGATAGGGTACAAAAACTGTGCCGGGGGTAATTTCGTAATTTTTCTCGACTGTGTCGGAAAGGGCCGAAATTTGGCAGGTTGATCGGAAATGAAAATCGCGCCTGGGGCAATTTCGTCATTTTTCTCGACTGTGTCGGAATGGGCTCAAATTTGACTGGTTGATCGTAAACGAAAACCGCGCTGGGGCAATTTCGTCATTTTTCTCGACTGTGTCGGAATGGGCTGAAATTTGACAGGTTGATCGGGAACAAAAATCGCGCCGGGGGTAATTTCGTAATTTTTTGCGACTGTGTCGGAATTAGATGAAATCTGACAGTTTGATCGGAAACAAAAATCGCGCAGGGGGCAATTTCGTCATTTTTCGCGGCTGTGTTCGAATGGGCTCAAATTTGACAGGTTGATCGGGAACAAAAACTGCGCCGGGGGTAATTTCGTAATTTTTCGCTACTGTGTCGAATGGGCTAGACTTTTACAGGTTGATCGGAAACAAAAATCGCGCCGGGGGCAATTTTGTCATTTTTCTCGACTGTGCCGGAATGGGCTGAAATTTGGCAGGTTGATCGGAAATGAAAATCGCGCCTGGGGCAATTCCGTCATTTTTCTCGACTGTGTCGGAATGCGCTCAAATTTGACTTGTTGATCGGAAACGAAAACCGCGCTGGGGCAATTTCATCATTTTTCAAGGCTGTGTCGGAGTGGACTAAAAATTTGACAGGTTGATCGGGAACAAAAATCGCGCTGGGGGTAATTTCGTAATTTTTCGCGACTGTGTCGGAATGGGCTAAAGTTTTACAGGTTGATCGGAAACAAAAATCACGGCGGGGGCAATTTCGTCATTTTTCTCAACTGTGACGGAATGGGCTGAAATTTGGCAGGTTGATGGGAAATAAAAATTACGCCAGGGACAATTTTGTCATTTTTCTCGACTGTGTGGGAATGGGCTGAAATTTGGCAAGTTGATCGGAAATAAAAATTGCGCCGGGGGTAATTTCGTCATTTTTCTCGACTGTGTCGGAATGGGCTGAAATTTGACAGGTTGATCGGAAACAAAAATCGCGCCGGGCGCAATTTCGTCATTTTTCGCGATTGTGTCGGAATGGGCTCAAATTTGACAGGTTGATCGGGAACAAAAATCGCTCCGGGGGTAATTTCGTCATTTTTCGCAATTGGGTCGGAATTGGCTAAAATTTGACAGGTTGATCGAAAACAAAAATCGTGCCGGGGGCAATTTCGTCATTTTTCGCAATGGTGTCGGAATGGGCTGAAATTCGACTGGTTGATAGGAAACAAAAACCGTGCCAGGGGCAATTTCATCACTTTTCTCAACTGTGTCGGAATGGGCTGAAAGTTGACAGGTTGATCGGAAACAAAAATCAAGCCGGGTGCAATTTCGTCAATTTTCGCGACTGCGTCGGAATGGGCTCAAATTTGACCGGTTGATCGGGAACAAAAACCGCGCCGTGGGTAATTTCGTAATTTTTAGCGACTATGTCGGAATGGGCTAAAATTTGACAGGTTGATCGGAAACAAAAATCGCGCAGGGGGCAATTTCGTCATTTTTCGCTGCCGTGCCAGAATGGGCTAAAACTTGACAGGTTGATTGGGAACAAAAACTGCGCCGGGGGCAATTTCGTCATTTTTCTCAACTGTGTCGGAATGGGCTGAAATTTGAATGGTTGATCGGAAACAAAAATCGCACAGGGGGCAATTTCGTCATTTTTCGCGGCTGTTTCGGAATGGGCTAAAATTTGATAGGTTGATCGTAAACAAAAATCGCGCCGGGGGCAATTTCGTCTTTTTTCGCAATGGTGTCGGAATGAGCTAAAATTCGACTGGTTGATCGGAAACAAAAATCGTGCCAGGGGCAATTTCGTCACTTTTCTCGACTGTGTCAGAATGGGCTGAAAGTTGACAGGTTGATCGGAAACCAAAATCAAGCCGGGTGCAATTTCGTCAATTTTCGAGAGTGCGTCGGAATGGGCTCAAATTTGACATGTTGATCGGGAACAAAAACCTCGCCGTGGGTAATTTCGTAATTTTTCGTGACTGTGTCGGAATGGGCTAAAATTTGACAGGTTGATCGGAAATGAAAATCGCGCCTTGGGCAATTCCGTCATTTTTCTCGACTGTGTCGAAATGGGCTCAAATTTGACTGGTTGATCGGAAACGAAAACCGCGTTGGGGCAATTTCGTCATTTTTCTCGACTGTGTCGAAATGGGCTGAAATTTGACAGATTGATCGGGAAACAAAAATCGCGTCGGGGGTAATTTCGTAATTTTTCGCGACTGTGTCGGAATTAGATGAAATCTGATAGGTTGATCGGAAACAAAAATCGCGCAGGGGCAATTTCGTCATTTTTCGCGGCTGTGTCCGAATGGGCTCAAATTTGACAGGTTGATCGGGAACAAAAACCCCGTCGGGGGCAATTTCGTCATTTTTCTCGACTGTGTCGGAATGGGCTGAAATTTGAAAGGTTGATCGGAAACAAAAATCGCGCAGGGGGCGATTTCGTCATTTTTCGCGGCTGTGTCGGAATGGGCTAAAATTTGACAGGTTCATCGAAAAAAAAATCGCGTCGGGGGCAATTTCGTCTTTTTTCCCGACTGTGTCGGAATGGGCTCGAATTTGACAGGTTGATCGGGAACAAAAACCGCACCGAGGGCAATTTCGTCATTTTTCTCGACTGTGTCGGAATGGGCTAGAATTTGACAGGTTGATCGGAAACAAAAATCAAGACGGGGGCAATTTCATCATTTTTCGCGACTTTGTCGGATTGGGCTAAAATTTGACAGGTTGATCGGGAACAAAAACCACGCCTGGGATAATTTCGTAATTTTTCGCGACTGTGTCGGAATGGGCTTAAATTTGATAGGTTGATCGGAAACAAAAATCGCACAGGGGGCAATTTCGTCATTTTTCGCGGCTGTGTCCGAATGAGCTCAAATTTGACAGGTTGATCGGGCACAAAAACTGCGCCGGGGGTAATTTCGTAATTTTTCGCGACTGTGTCGAATGGGCTAAAATTTTACAGGTTGATCGGAAACAAAAATCGCGCCGGGGGCAATTTCGTCATTTTTCTCGACTGTGTCAGAATGGGCTGAAATTTGGCAGGTTGATCGGAAATGAAAATCGCGCCTGGGGCAATTCCGTAATTTTTCTCGACTGTGTCGGAATGGGATCAAATTTGACTGGTTGATCGGAAACGAAAACCGCGCTGGGGCAATTCGTCATTTTTCTCGACTGTGTCGGAATGGGCTGAAATTTGACAGGATGATCGGGAACAAAAATCGGGCCGGGGGTAATTTCGTAATTTTTCGCGACTGTGTCGGAATTAGACGAAATCTGATAGGTTGATCGGAAAAAAAAATCGCGCAGGGGGCAATTTCGTCATTTATCGTGGCTGTGTCCGAATGGGCTCAAATTTGACAGGTTGATCGGGAAAAAAAACTGCGCCGGGGGTAATTTCGTAATTTTTCGCGACTGTGTCGAATGGGCTAAAATTTTACAGGTTGATTGGAAACAAAAATCGCGCCGGGGGAATTTCGTCATTTTTCTCGACTGTGTCGGAATGGGCTGAAATTTGGCAGGTTGATCGGAAATGAAAATCGCGCCTGGAGCAATTCCGTCATTTTTCTCGACTGTGTCGGAATTGGCTCAAATTTGACTGGTTGATCGGAAATGAAAACCGCGCTGGGGCAATTTCGTCATTTTTCACGACTGTGTCGGAATGGGCTGAAATTTGACGGGTTGATCGGGAACAAAAACCGCGCGGGGGTAATTTCGTAATTTTCAGGACTGTGTCGGAATGAGATGAAATCTGATAGGTTGATCGGAAACAAAAAATGCACGGGGGGCAATTTCGTCGCTTTTCTCAACTGTGTCGGAATGGGCTGAAAGTTTACAGGTTGATCGGAAACAAAAATCAAGTCGGGTGCAATTTCGTAATTTTTCACGACTGCGGCGGAATGGGCTCAAATTTGACGGGTTGATCGGGAACAAAAATCGAGCCGGGGGTAATTTTGTAATTTTTCGCGACTGTGTCGGAATGGGCTAAAATTTGACAGGTTGATCGGAAACAAAAATCGCGTTGGGGACAATTTCGTCATTTTTCGAGACTGTGTCGGAATGGGCTAAAATTTGACAGGTTGATCGAGATCAAAAATCGCGCCTGGTATAATTTCGTAATTTTTCGCGACTGTGACGGAATGGGCTTAAATTTGATAGGTTGATCGGAAACAAAAATCGCACGGGGGCAATTTCGTCGTTTTTCGCGGCTGTGTCCGAATGAGCTCAAATTTGACAGGTTCATCGGGTACAAAAACTGCGCCGGGGGTAATTTCGTAATTTTTCTCGAATGTGTCGAAAAGGGTCGAAATTTGGCAGGTTGATCGGAAATGAAAATCGCGCCTAGGGCAATTCCGTCATTTTTCTCGACTGTGTCGGAATGGGCTCAAATTTGACTGGTTGATCGCAAACGAAAACCGCGTTGGGGCAATATCGTCATTTTTCTCGACTGTGTCGGAATGGGCTGAAATTTGACAGGTTGATCGGGAACAAAAATCGCGCCGGGGGTAATTTCGTAATTTTTTGCGATTGTGTCAGAATTAGATGAAATCTGACAGTTTGATCGGAAACAAAAATCGCGCAGGGGGGATTTTCGCCATTTTTCGCAACGGTGTCGGAATGGGCTAAAATTCGACTGGTTGATCGGAAACAAAAACCGCGCCAGGGGCAATTTCGTCACTTTTCTCGACTGTGTCGAAATGGGCTGAAAGTTGACAGGTTGATCGGAAACAAAATTCGCGCCGGGGGCAATTTTGTCATTTTTCTCGACTGTGCCGGAATGGGCTAAAATTTGGCAGGTTGATCGGAAATGAAAATCGCGCCTGGGCAATTTCGTCATTTTTCTCGACTGTGTCGGAATGGGCTCAAATTTGACTTGTTTATCGGAAACGAAAACCGCGCTGGGGCAATTTCATCATTTTTCAAGGCCGTGTAGGAGTGGACTCAAATTTGACAGGTTGATCGGGAACAAAAATCGCGCTGGGGGTAATTTCGTAATTTTTCGCGACTGTGTCGGAATGGGCTAAAGTTTTACAGGTTGATCGGAAACAAAAATCACGGCGAGGGCAATTTCGTCATTTTTCTCAACTGTGTCGGAATGGGCTGAAATTTGGCAGGTTGATGGGAAATAAAAATTGAGCCGGGGACAATTTTGTCATTTTTCTCGACTGTGTGGGAATGGGCTGAAATTTGGCAAGTTGATCGGAAATAAAAATCGCGCCGGGGGTAATTTCGTCATTTTTCTCGACTGTGTCGGAATGGGCTGAAATTTGACAGGTTGATCGGAAACAAAAATCGCGCCGGGGGCAATTTCATCATTTTTCGCGATTGTGTCGGAATGGGCTCAAATTTGACAAGTTGATCGGGAACAAGAATCGTGCCGGGGGTAATTTCGTCATTTTTCGCAATTGGGTCGGAATTTGCTAAAATTTGACAGGTTGATCGAAAACAAAAATCGTACCGGGGACAATTTCGTCATTTTTCGCAATGGTGTCGTAATGGGCTGAAATTCGACTGGTTGATCGGAAACAAAAACCGTGCCAGGGGCAATTTCGTCACTTTTCTCGACTGTGTCGGAATGGGCTGAAAGTTGACAGGTTGATCGGAAACAAAAATCAAGCCGGGTGCAATTTCGTCAATTTTCGCGACTGCGTCGGAATGGGCTCAAATTTGACCGGTTGATCGGGAACAAAAACCTCGCCGTGGGTAATTTCGTAATTTTTCGCGACTATGTCGGAATGGGCTAAAATTTGACAGGTTGATCGGAAACCAAAATCGCGCAGGGGCAATTTCGTCATTTTTCGCGGCCGTGTCAGAATGGGCTAAAACATGACAGGTTGATTGGGAACAAAAATCGCGCCGGGGGCAATTTCGTCATTTTTCTCAACTGTGTCGGAATGGGCTGAAATTTGAATGGTTGATCGGAAACAAAAATCAGGGGGCAATTTCGTCATTTTTCGCGGCTGTTTCGGAATGGGCTAAAATTTGATAGGTTGATCGTAAACAAAAATCGCGCCGGGGGCAATTTCGTCTTTTTTCGCAATGGTGTCGGAATGGGCTAAAATTCGACTGGTTGATCGGAAACAAAAACCGCGCCAGGGGCAATTTCGTCTTTTTTCTCCACTGTGTCGGATTGGGCTCAAATTTGACAGGTTGATCGGGAACAAAAATCGCGTCGGGGGCAATTTCGTCATTTTTCTCGACTGTGTCGGAATGGGTTGAAAGTTGACAGGTTGATCGGAAACAAAAATCAAGCCGGGTGCAATTTCGTCAATTTTCGCGACTGCGTCGGAATGGGCTCAAATTTGACAGGTTGATCGGGAACAAAAACCGCGCCGTGGGTAATTTCGTAATTTTTCGCGACTGCGTCGGAATGGGCTAAAATTTGGCAGGTTGATCGGAAACAAAAATCGCGCAGGGGGCAATTTCGTCATTTTTCGCGGCTGTGTCGGAATGTGCTCAAACTTGACAGGTTGATAGGGAACAAAAACCGCGCTGGGGGTAATTTCGTAATTTTTCGTGACTGTGTCGGAATGGGCTAAATTTTGACTGGTTGATCGGAAATGAAAATCGCGCCTGGGGCAATTCCGTCATTTTTCTCGACTGTGTCGGAATGGGCTCAAATTTGACTGGTTGATCGGAAACGAAAACCGCGTTGGGGCAATTTCGTCATTTTTCTCGACTGTGTCGAAATGGGCTGAAATTTGACAGGTTGATCGGGAACAAAAACCGCGTCGGGGGTAATTTCGTAATTTTTCGCGACTGTGTCGGAATTAGATGAAATCTGATAGGTTGATCGGAAACAAAAATCGCGCAGGGGCAATTTCGTCATTTTTCGCAACTGTGTCCGAATGGGCTCAAATTTGACAGGTTGATCGGGAACAAAAATCCCGTCGGGGGCAATTTCGTCATTTTTCTCGACTGTGTCGGAATGGGCAGAAATTTGAAAGGTTGATCGGAAACAAAAATCGCGCAGGGGGCAATTTCGTCATTTTTCGCGGCTGTGTCTGAATGGGCTAAAATTTGACAGGTTGATCGTAAACAAAAATCGCGCCAGGGGCAATTTCGTCTTTTTTCCCGACTGTGTCGGAATGGGCTCAAATTTGACTGGTTGATCGGGAACAAAAACCACGCCGGGGGCAAATTCGTCATTTTTCTCGACTGTGTCGGAATGGGCTAGAATTTGACAGGTTGATCGGAAACAAAAATCAAGCCGGGGGCAATTTCATCATTTTTCGCGACTTCGTCGGATTGAGCTAAAATTTGACAGGTTGATCGGGACCAAAAACCACGCCTGGGATAATTCCGTAATTTTTCGCGACTGTGTCGGAATGGGCTTAAATTTGATAGGTTGAACGGGAACAAAAATCGCACAGGGGGCAATTTCGTCATTTTTCGCGGCTGTGTCCGAATGGGCTCAAATTTGACAGGTTGATCGGGTACAAAAACTGCGCCGGGGGTAATTTCGTAATTTTTCGCGACTGTGTCGAATGGGCTAAAATTTTACAGGTTGATCGGAAACAA
>NW_019263763.1:14016-14174 GCF_002742605.1 Olea europaea var. sylvestris | reverse complement strand
CGCAATTTTCGCTTCCCATCAATCAGTCAAATTTTAGACGATTCCAACACCGTCGTGAAAAATGACGAAATTGCCCCCGGCGCTATTTTTTTCCGATCAATCGGTCAAATTTGAGCCCATTTCAACACCGCCGCGAAAAATGACGAAATCACCCCCGC
>NW_019263763.1:6794-13834 GCF_002742605.1 Olea europaea var. sylvestris | reverse complement strand
GAAATCGCCCTCGACGCGATTTTTGTTTCCAATCAATCAGTCAAATTTTTGCCGATTTCGACACCGTCACGAAAAATGACGAAATTGCCCCCGGAGCGATTTTTGTTTCCGATCAATCGGTCAAATTTTTGCCCATTCTAACACAGTCGCGAAAAACGACGAAATAGCCCCCGACGCGATTTTTGTTTCCGATCAATCAGTTAAATTTTAGACCATACCAACATCGTCACGAAAAACGTCGAAATTTCCCTCGGCGCGATTTTTATTTCCGATTAATTTGACAAATTCTAGCCGATTCCGACACCGTTGTGAAAAATGACGAAATTTAGCCCGACGCGATTTTTGTTTCCAATCAATCTGTCAAATTTGAGCCCATTTCGACACCGTCTCGAAAAATTACGAAATCGCCCCCGGCGCGATTTTTGTTTCCCATCAATCAGTCAAATTTTGGCCGATTACGACACCGTCGCGAAAAATGACGAAATTGCCACCGGCGCGATTTTTGTTTCCCATCAATCAGTCAAATTTTAGCCGATTCCGACACCGTCTCGAAAAATGACGAAATTACCCCAGTGCAATTTTTGTTTCCCATCAATCAGTCAAATTTGAGCCGATTCCGACACCGTCTCGAAAAATGACGAAATTGCCCCTACGCAATTTTTGTTTCCGATCAATTAGTCAAATTTTAGCCGATTTCGACGTTGTCGTGAAAAAAGACGAAATTGCCCCCGGCGCGATTTTTGTTTCCGATCAATCGGTCAAATTTGAGCCCATTTTGACACCGTCGCGAAAAATTACGAAATCGCCCCCGGCGCGATTTTTGTTTCCCTTCAATCAGTCAAATTTTAGACGATTACGACACCGTCGCGAAAAATGACGAAATTGCCGCCGGCGCAATTTTTGTTTCCCATCAATAAGTCAAATTTTAGACGATTCCAACACCGTCGCGAAAAATGAAGAAATTGCCCCCGGCGCGATTTTTTTCCGATCAATCGGTCAAATTTGAGCCCATTTCGACACCGTCGCGAAAAACGACGAAACCGCCCCAGGCGCGATTTTTGTTTCCCATCAATCATTCAAATTTTAGCCGATTCCGACACCATAGCGAAAAATGACGAAATTGACCCCGGCGCGATTTTTTTTCGTTGAATCGGTCAAATTTGAGCCCAATTGGATACCGTCGCGAAAAATGACGAAATCGCCCCTGGCGCGATTTTTTTTTCCCATCAATAAGTCAAATTTTAGCCGATTCCGACACCGTTGCGAAAATGACGAAATTGCCCCCCGGCGCGATTTTTGTTTCCCATCAATCAGTCAAATTTTAGACGCTTCCAACACCGTCTCGAAAAATGACGAAATTGCCCCCGGCGCGATTTTTGTTTCCGATTAATGTGTCAAATTTTAGCCGATTCCGACACCGTCTCGAAAACTGACGAAATTGCCTCCGGCGAGATTTTTGTTTTCGATCAATCAGTCAAATTTTTGCTCATTCGAACACCGTTGGGAAAAATGACGAAATTGCCCCCGACGCGATTTTTGTTTCCCATCAATCAGTCAAATTTTAGCCGATTTCGAAACCGCCACGAAAAATGATGAAATTGCCCCTGGCGCGATTATTGTTTCCGATCAATCTTTCAAATTTTTGCCCATTCGAACACGATCGCGAAAAATGACGAAATAGCCCCTGGCGCGATTTCTGTTTCCGATCAATCAGTCAAATTTTAGACCATTCCGACACCGTCGCGAAAAATGACGAAATTGCCCTCGGCGCAATTTTTATTACCGATTAATCTGTCAAATTTTAGCCGATTCCGACACCGTTGTGAAAAATGACGAAATTGCGCCCGACTCGATTTTTGTTTCCGATCAATCAGTCAAATTTTAGCCGATTTCGACACCGTCGCGAAAAATGACGAAATAGCCGCCGGCGCGATTTTTATTTCCGATCAATCAGTCAAATTTTAGCCGATTTCGACACCGTCGCGAAAAATGACGAAATAGCCGCCGGCGCGATTTTTATTTCCGATCAATCAGTCAAATTTTAGCCGATTTCGACACCGTCGCGAAAAATGACGAAATAGCCGCCGGCGCGATTTTTATTTCCGATCAATCAGTCAAATTTTAGCCGATTTCGACACCGTCGCGAAAAATGACGAAATAGCCGCCGGCGCGATTTTTATTTCCGATCAATCAGTCAAATTTTAGCCGATTCCGACACTGTCGCGAAAAATGACGAAATTGCCCCCGGCGCGATTTTTGTTCCCCATCAATTAGTGAAATTTTAGACGATTCCAACACCGTCGCGAAAAATGACGAAATTGCCCCCGACGCGATTTTTGTTTCCGATTAATCTGTCAAATTTTAGCCGATCCCGACACCGTTTCGAAAAATGACGAAATTGCCCCCGGCGCGATTTTTGTTTCCGATCAATCTGTCAAATTTTTGCTCATTCGAGCACCGTTGGGAAAAATGACGAAATTGCCCCCGACGCGATTTTTGTTTCCCATCAATCAGTCAAAATCTAGCCCATTTCGACACCGTCGCGAAAAATGACGAAATCGCCCACGACGCGATTTTTGTTTCCCATCAATCAGTCAAATTTTAGCCGATTTCGACACCGTTGCGAAAATGACGAAATTGCCCCCGGCGCGATTTTTGTTTCCCTTCAATCAGTCAAATTTTAGCCGATTACGACACCGTCGCGAAAAATGACGGAATTGCCCCCGGCGCAATTTTTGCTTCCCATGAATCAGTCATATTTTAGACGATTTCAACACCGTCGCGAAAAATGACGAAATTGCCCCCGGCGCGATTTTTGTTTCCAATCAATTAGTTAAATTTTAGACGATTCCAACACCGTCGCGAAAAATGACGAAATTGCCCCCGGCGTGATTTTTGTTTCCGATTAATCTGTCAAATTTTAGCTGATTCCGACACCGTCTCGAAAAATGACGAAATTGCCCCCGGCGCGATTTTTGTTTCCGATCAATCTGTCAAATTTTTGCTCATTCGAGCACCGTTGGGAAAAATGACGAAATTGCCCTGACGCGATTTTTGTTTCCCATCAATCGGTCAAAATTGTGCCCATTTCGACACCGTCGCGAAAAATGACGAAATCGCCCACGACGCGATTTTTTTTTCCCATCAATCAGTCAAATTTTAGCCGATTTCGACACCGTTGCGAAAATGACGAAATTGCCCCCGGCGCGATTTTTGTTTCCGATCAATCGGTCAAAATTGTGCCCATTTCGACACCGTCGCGAAAAATGACGAAATTGCCCCCGGCGCGATTTTTGTTTCCCTTCGATCAGTCAAATTTTAGCCCATTACGACACCGTCGCGAAAAATGACAAAATTGCCCCCGGCACAATTTTCGCTTCCCATCAATCAGTCAAATTTTAGACGATTCCAACATCGTCGTGAAAAATGACGAAATTGCCCCCGGCGCGATTTTTTTCCGATCAATCGGTCAAATTTGAGCCCATTTCAACACCGTCGCGAAAAATGACGAAATCACCCCCGGCGCGATTTTTGTTTCCCATGAATCAGTCAAATTTTAGCCGATTCCGACACGGTCGCGAAAAATGACGAAATTGCCCCCTGCGCGATTTTTATTTCCCATCAATCAGTCAAATTTTAGACGATTCCAACAACGTCGCGAAAAATGACGAAATCGCCCTCGACGCGATTTTTGTTTCCAATCAATCAGTCAAATTTTTGCCGATTTCGACACCGTCACGAAAAATGACGAAATTGCCCCCGGAGCGATTTTTGTTTCCGATCAATCTGTCAAATTTTTGCCCATTCTAACACAGTCGCGAAAAACGACGAAATAGCCCCCGACGCGATTTTTGTTTCCGATCAATCAGTCAAATTTTAGACCATACCAACATCGTCGCGAAAAACGTCGAAATTTCCCTCGGCGCGATTTTTATTTTCGATTAATTTGAAAAATTCTAGCCGATTCCGACACCGTTGTGAAAAATGACGAAATTTAGCCCGACGCGATTTTTGTTTCCAATCAATCCGTCAAATTTGAGCCCATTTCGACACCGTCTCGAAAAATTACGAAATCGCCCCCGGCGCGATTTTTGTTTCCCATCAATCAGTCAAATTTTAGCCGATTCCGACGCTGTCGCGAAAATTGACGAAATTGCACCCGGCGCGATTTTTTTTTCCCTTCAATCAGTCAAATTTTAGACGATTCAAACACCGTCGCGAAAAATGACGAAATTACCCCTGCGCAATTTTTGTTTCCCATCAATCAGTCAAATTTTAGCCGATTCCGACGCTGTCGCGAAAATTGACGAAATTGCACCCGGCGCGATTTTTTTTTCCCTTCAATCAGTCAAATTTTAGACGATTCCAACACCGTCGCGAAAAATGACGAAATTGACCCCGGCGCGATTTTTCTTCCGATGAATCGGTCAAATTTCAGCCCATTTGGACACCGTCGCGAAAAATGTAGAAATCGCCCCCAACGCGATTTTTGTTTCCCATCAATCAATCAAATTTTAGCCGATTCCGACACCGTCGCGAAAAATGACGAAATTGCGCCCGACGTGATTTTTGTTTCCGATCAATCTGTCAAATTTGAGCCCATTTCGACACCGTCACGAAAAATTACGAAATCGCCTCCAGCGCGATTTTTTTTCCGGTTAATCCGTCAAATTTTAGCCGATTCCGACACCGTCTCGAAAAATACCAAATTGCCCCCGGGGCGATTTTTGTTTCCGATCAATTTGTCAAATTTTTGCTCATTCGAACATCGGTGGGAAAAATGACGAAATTGCCCCCGACGCGAATTTCGTTTCCCATCAATCGGTCAAATTTGAGCCCATTTCGACACCGTCGCGAAAAATGACGAAATCGCCCCCGACGCGATTTTTGTTTCCCATCAATCAGTCAAATTTTAGCCGATTTCGACACCATCGCGAAAAACGACGAAATTGCCCCCGGAGTGGTTTTTGTTTTCGATCAATCTGTCAAATTTTTGCCCATTCCGACACAGTTGCGAAAAACGACAAATAGCCCCCGACGCGATTTTTGTTTCCGATCAATCTGTCAAATTTTAGACCATACCAACATCGTCGCGAAAAACGTCGAAATTTCCCTCGGCGCGATTTTTATTTTCGATTAATTTGACAAATTCTAGCCGATTCCGACACCGTTGTGAAAAATGACGAAATTTAGCCCGACGCGATTTTTGTTTCCAATCAATCTGTCAAATTTGGGCCCATTTCGACACCGTCTCGAAAAATTACGAAATTGCCCCCGGCGCGATTTTTGTTTCCCATCAATCAGTCAAATTTTAGCCGATTACGACACCGTCGCGAAAAATGACGAAATTGCCCCCGGCGCGATTTTTGTTTCCGATCAATCAGAGAAATTTTAGCCGATTTCGACACCGTCGCGAAAAATGACGAAATTGCCCCCGGCGCGATTTTTGTTTCCGTTCAATCAGTCCAATTTTAGCCGATTTCGACACCGTCTCGAAAAATGACGAAATTGCCCCTACGCAATTTTTGTTTCCGATCAATTAGTCAAATTTTAGCCGATTTCGACGTTGTCGCGAAAAAAGACGAAATTGCCCCCGGCGCGATTTTTGTTTCTGATCAATCGGTCAAATTTGAGCCCATTTTGACACCGTCGCGAAAAATTACGAAATCGCCCCAGGCGCGATTTTTGTTTCCCTTCAATCAGTCAAATTTTAGACGATTACGACACCGTCGCGAAAAATGACGAAATTGCCCCCGGCGCGATTTTTGTTTCCGATCAATCGGTCAAATTTGAGCCCATTTCGACACCGTCGCGAAAAACGACGAAACTGCCCCTGGCGCGATTTTTATTTCCCATCAATCAGTCAAATTTTAGCCGATTCCGACACCGTCTCGAAAAATGACGAAATTGCCCCTACGCAATTTTTGTTTCCGATCAATTAGTCAAATTTTAGCCGATTTCGACGTTGTCGCGAAAAAAGACGAAATTGCCCCCGGCGCGATTTTTTTTCGTTGAATCGGTCAAATTTGAGCCCAATTGGATACCGTCGCGAAAAATGACGAAATCGCCCCTGGCGCGATTTTTGTTTCCCATCAATAAGTCAAATTTTAGCCGATTCCGACACCGTTGCGAAAATGACGAAATTGCCCCCCGGCGCGATTTTTGTTTCCCATCAATCAGTCAAATTTTTGACGATTCCAACACCGTCTCGAAAAATGACGAAATTGCCCCCGGCGCGATTTTTGTTTCCGATTAATGTGTCAAATTTTAGCCGATTCCGACACCGTCTCGAAAACTGACGAAATTGCCCCCGGCGAGATTTTTGTTTTCGATCAATCAGTCAAATTTTTGCTCATTCGAACACCGTCGGGAAAAATGACGAAATTGCCCCCGACGCGATTTTTGTTTCCCATCAATCGGTCAAATTTGAGCCAATTTCGAAACCGTCGCGAAAAATGACGAAATTGCCCCCGGCGCGATTTTTGTTTCCGATTAATCTGTCAAATTTTAGCCGATTCCGACACCGTCTCGAAAAATGACGGAATTACCCTTGCGCAATTTTTGTTTCCCATCAATCAGTCAAATTTGAGCTGATTCCGACACCGTCTCGAAAAATGACGAAATTGCCCCTACGCAATTTTTGTTTCCCATCAATTAGTCAAATTTTAGCCGATTTCGACGTTGTCGCGAAAAAAGACGAAATTGCCCCCGGCGCGATTTTTGTTTCCGATCAATCGGTCAAATTTGAGCCCATTTCGATACCGTCGCGAAAAATTACGAAATCGCCCCCGGCGCGATTTTTGTTTCCCCTCAATCAGTCAAATTTTAGACGATTACGACACCGTCGCGAAAAATGACGAAATCGCCCCCGGCGCAATTTTTGTTTTCCATCAATCAGTCAAATTTTAGACGATTCCAACACCGTCGCGAAAAATGACGAAATTGCCCCCGGCGCGATTTTTTTCCGATCAATCGGTCAAATTTGAGCCCATTTCAACACCGTCGCGAAAAAGACGAAATCGCCCTCGACGCGATTTTTT
>NW_019263763.1:0-6618 GCF_002742605.1 Olea europaea var. sylvestris | reverse complement strand
CGACGCGATTTTTGTTTCCGATCAATCAGTCAAATTTTAGACCATTCCGACATCGTCGCGAAAAACGTCGAAATTTCCCTCGGCGCGATTTTTATTTCCGATTAATTTGACAAATTCTAGCCGATTCCGACACCGTTGTGAAAAATGACGAAATTTAGCCCGACGCGATTTTTGTTTCCAATCAATCTGTCAAATTTGAGCCCATTTCGACACCGTCTCGAAAAATGACGAAATTGCCCCTGGCGCGATTATTGTTTCCGATCAATCTGTCAAATTTTTGCCCATTCGAACACGATCTCGAAAAATGACGAAATAGCCCCCGGTG
This sequence comes from Olea europaea var. sylvestris, assembly GCF_002742605.1. Classification (NCBI taxonomy): domain Eukaryota; kingdom Viridiplantae; phylum Streptophyta; class Magnoliopsida; order Lamiales; family Oleaceae; genus Olea; species Olea europaea. Next base: position 6,293 of record NW_019263763.1, on the reverse strand, counting down.
CGATTTCTGTTTCCGATCAATCAGTCAAATTTTAGACCATTTCGACACCGTCGCGAAAAATGACGAAATTGCCCTCGGCGCAATTTTTATTACCGATTAATCTGTCAAATTTAAGCCGATTCCGACACCGTTGTGAAAAATGACGAAATTGCGCCGGACTCGATTTTTGTTTCCGATCAATCTGTCAAATTTGAGCCCATTTCGACACCGTCGCGAAAAATGACGAAATCGCCCCCGGCGCGATTTTTGTTTCCGATCAATTAGTCAAATTTTAGACGATTTCGACGTTGTCGTGAAAAACGACGAAATTGCCCCTGGCGCGATTTTTGTTTCCGATTAATCTGTCATATTTTAGACGATTCCAACACCGTCGCGAAAAATGACGAAATTGCCCCCGGCGCGATTTTTGTTTCCCATCAATTAGTGAAATTTTAGACGATTTCAACACCGTCGCGAAAAATGACGAAATTGCCCCCGGCGCGATTTTTGTTTCCCATCAATTAGTGAAATTTTAGACGATTTCAACACCGTCGCGAAAAATGACGAAATTGCCCCCGGATCGATTTTTGTTTCCGATTAATCCGTCAAATTTTATCCGATTCCGACACCGTCTCGAAAAATGACGGAATTACCCTTGCGCAATTTTTGTTTCCAATCAATCAGTCAAATTTGAGCCGATTCCGACACCGTCTTGAAAAACGACGAAATTGCCCCTACGCAATTTTTGTTTCCCATCAATTAGTCAAATTTTAGCCGATTTCGACGTTGTCGCGAAAAAAGACGAAATTGCCCCCGGCGCGATTTTTGTTTCCGATCAATCGGTCAAATTTGAGCCCATTTCGACACCGTCGCGAAAAATTACGAAATCGCCCCCGGCGCGATTTTTGTTTCCCCTCAATCAGTCATATTTTAGACGATTCCAACACCGTCGCGAAAAATGACGAAATTGCCCCCGGCGCGATTTTTGATTCCCATCAATTAGTGAAATTTTAGACGATTTCAACACCGTCGCGAAAAATGACGAAATTGCCCCCGGATCGATTTTTGTTTCCGATTAATCTGTCAAATTTTATCCGATTCCGACACCGTCTCGAAAAATGACGGAATTACCCTTGCGCAATTTTTGTTTCCCATCAATCAGTCAAATTTTAGACGATTCCAACACCGTCGCGAAAAATGACGAAATTGCCCCCGGCGCGATTTTTGTTTCCCATCAATCAGTCAAATTTTAGACGATTCCAACACCGTCGCGAAAAATGACGAAATTGCCCCCGGCGCGATTTTTTTCCGATCAATCGGTCAAATTTGAGCCCATACCGACACCGTCGCTAAAAATGACGAAATTGCCCACGACGCGATTTTGTTTCCCATCAATCAGTCAAATTTTAGCCGATTTCGACACCGTTGCGAAAATGACGAAATTGCCCCAGGCGCGATTTTTGTTTCCCTTCAATCAGTCAAATTTTAGCCCAATACGACACCGTCGCGAAAAATTACAAAATTGCCCCCGGCGCAATTTTTGCTTCCCATCAATCAGTCAAATTTTAGACGATTCCAACACCGTCGCGAAAAATGACGAAATTGCCCCCGGCGCGATTTTTTTCCGATCAATCGGTCAAATTTGAGCCCATTTCAACACCATCGCGAAAAATGACGAAATCGCCCTCGACGCGATTTTTGTTTCCAATCAATCAGTCAAATTTTTGCCGATTTCGACACCGTCACGAAAAATGACGAAATTGCCCCCGGAGCGATTTTTGTTTGCGATCAATCTGTCAAATTATTGCCCATTCTAACACAGTTGCGAAAAACGATGAAATAGCCCCCGACGCGATTTTTGTTTCCGATCAATCAGTCAAATTTTAGACCATTCCGACATCATCGCGAAAAACGTCGAAATTTCCCTCGGCGCGATTTTTATTTCCGATTAATTTGACAAATTCTAGCCGATTCCGACACCGTTGTGAAAAATGACGAAATTTAGCCCGACGCGATTTTTGTTTCCAATCAATCTGTCAAATTTGAGCCCATTTCGACACCGTCTCGAAAAATTACGAAATCGCCCCCGGCGCGATTTTTGTTTCCCATCAATCAGTCAAATTTTAGCCGATTCCGACACCGTCACGAAAAATGACGAAATTGCCCCCGGCGCGATTTTTGTTTCCCATCAATCAGTCAAATTTTAGCCGATTCCGACACCGTCACGAAAAATGACGAAATTGCCCCCGGCGCGATTTTTGTTTCCCATCAATCAGTCAAATTTTAGCCGATTCCGACACCGTCTCGAAAAATGACGAAATTACCCCTGCGCAATTTTTGTTTCCCATCAATCAGTCAAATTTTAGCCGATTTCGACGCTGTCGGGAAAACTGACGAAATTGCACCCGGCGCGATTTTTGTTTCCCTTCAATCAGTCAAATTTTAGACGATTCCAACACCGTCGCAAAAAATGACGAAATTGACCCCGGCGCGATTTTTCTTCCGATGAATCGGTCAAATTTCAGCCCATTTGGACACCGTCGCGAAAAATGTAGAAATCGCCCCCAACGCGATTTTTGTTTCCCATCAATCAATCAAATTTTAGCCGATTCCGACACCGTCGCGAAAAATGACGAAATTGCGCCCGACGTGATTTTTGTTTCCGATCAATCTGTCAAATTTGAGCCCATTTCGACACCGTCACGAAAAATTACGAAATCGCCTCCAGCGCGATTTTTTTTCCGGTTAATCCGTCAAATTTTAGCCGATTCCGACACCGTCTCGAAAAATACGAAATTGCCCCCGGCGCGATTTTTGTTTCCGATCAATTTGTCAAATTTTTGCTCATTCGAACATCGTTGGGAAAAATGACGAAATTGCCCCCGACGCGAATTTCGTTTCCCATCAATCGGTCAAATTTGAGCCCATTTCGACACCGTCGCAAAAAATGACGAAATCGCCCCCGACGCGATTTTTGTTTCCCATCAATCAATCAAATTTTTGCCGATTTCGACACCATCGCGAAAAACGACGAAATTGCCCCCGGAGTGGTTTTTGTTTTCGATCAATCTGTCAAATTTTTGCCCATTCCGACACAGTTGCGAAAAACGACAAATAGCCCCCGGCGCGATTTTTGTTTCCGATCAATCAGTCAAATTTTAGACCATTCCGACACCGTCGCGAAAAACGACGAAATTGCGCTCGACGCGATTTTCATTTCCGATTAATTTGTCAAATTTTAGCCGATTCCGACACCGTTGTGAAAAATGACGAAATAGCGCCCGACGCGATTTTTGTTTCTGATCAATCTGTCAATTTGAGCCCATTTCGACACCGTCACGAAAAATTACAAAATCGCCCCCAGCGCGATTTTTGTTTCCCATCAATCAGTCAAATTTTAGCAGATTCCGACACCGTCGCGAAAAATGACGAAATTGCCCCCGGAGCGATTTTTGTTTCCCATCAATCAATCAAATTTTAGCCGATTCCGACACCGTCTCGAAAAATAACGAAATTGCCCCTGCGCAATTTTTGTTTCCCATCAATCAGTCAAATTTTAGCCGATTTCGACATTGTCGCGAAAAATGACGAAATTGCCCCCGGCGCGATTTTTGTTTCCCGTCAATCAGTCAAATTTTAGACGATTCCAACACCGCCGCGAAAAATGACGAAATTGACCCCAGCGAGATTTTTTTTCCGATGAATCGGTCAAATTTGAGCCCATTTGGACACCGTCGCGAAAAATGACGAAATCGCTCTCGGCGCGATTTTTGTTTCCCATCAGTCAGTCAAATTTTAGCCGATTCCGACACTGTCGCGAAAAACGAAATTGCCCCCGGCGCGATTTTTGTTTCCCATCAATTAGTGAAACTTTAGACGATTCCAACACCGTCGCGAAAAATGATGAAATTGCCCCCGACGCGATTTTTGTTTCCGATTAATTTGTCAAATTTTAGCCGATTCCGACACCGTCTCGAAAAATGACGAAATTGCCCCCGTCGCGATTTTTGTTTCCGATCAATCTGTCAAATTTTTGCTCATTCGAGCACCGTTGGGAAAAATGACGAAATTGCCCCCGACGTCATTTTTGTTTCCCATCAATCGGTCAAAATCGAGCCCATTTCGACACCGTCGCGAAAAATGACGAAATCGCCCACGACGCGATTTTTGTTTCCCAAGAATCAGTCAAATTTTAGCCGATTTCGACACCGTTGCGAAAATGACGAAATTGCCCTCGGCGCGATTTTTGTTTCCCTTCAATCAGTCAAATTTTAGCCGATTACGACACCGTCGCGAAAAATGACTGAATTTTCCCCGGCGCAATTTTTGCTTCCCATGAATCAGTCATATTTTAGACGATTCCAACACCGTCGCGAAAAATGACGAAATTGCCCCCAGCGCGATTTTTGTTTCCCATCAATTAGTGAAATTTTAGACGATTCCAACACCGTCGCGAAAAATGACGAAATTGCCCCCGGCGCGATTTTTGTTTCCGATTAATCTGTCAAATTTTAGCCGATTCCGACACCGTCTCGAAAAATGACGAAATTGCCCCCGGCGCGATTTTTGTTTCCGATCAATCTGTCAAATTTTTGCTCATTCGAGCACCGTTGGGAAAAATGACGAAATTGCCACCGACGCGATTTTTGTTTCCCATCAATCGGTCAAAATTGAGCCCATTTCGACACCGTCGCGAAAAATGACAAAATCGCCCACGACCCGATTTTTGTTTCCCATCAATCAGTCAAATTTTAGCCGATTTCGACACCGTTGCGAAAATGACGAAATTGCCCTTGACGCGATTTTTGTTTCCCTACAATCAGTCAAATTTTAGCCCATTACGACACCATCGCGAAAAATGACGGAATTGCCCCCGGCGCAATTTTCGCTTCCCATCAATCAGTCAAATTTTAGACGATTCCAACACCGTCGCGAAAAATGACGAAATTGCCCCCGGCACGATTTTTTTCCGATCAATCGGTCAAATTTGAGCTCATTTCAACACCGTCGCGAAAAATGACGAAATCACCCCCGGCGCGATTTTTGTTTCCCATGAATCAGTCAAATTTTTGCCGATTCCGACACGGTCGCGAAAAATGAGGAATTTCCCCCTGCGCGATTTTTATTTCCCATCAATCAGTCAAATTTTAGATGATTCCAACAACGTCGTGAAAAATGACGAAATCGCCCTCGACGCGATTTTTGTTTCCAATCAATCAGTCAAATTTTTACCGATTTCGACACCGTCACGAAAAATGACGAAATTGCCCCCGGAGCGATTTTTGTTTCCCATCAATCAGTCAAATTTTAGCCGATTCCGACACCGTCGCGAAAAATGACGAAATTGCCACCGGCGCGATTTTTGTTTCCCATCAATCAGTCAAATTTTAGCCGATTCCGACACCGTCTCGAAAAATGACGAAATTACCCATGCGCAATTTTTGTTTCCCATCAATCAGTCAAATTTGAGCCGATACCGACACCGTCTCGAAAAATGACGAAATTGCCCATACGCAATTTTTGTTTCCGATCAATTAGTCAAATTTTAGCCGATTTCGACGTTGTCGCGAAAAAAGACGAAATTGCCCCCGGCGCGATTTTTGTTTCCTATCAATCGGTCAAATTTGAGCCCACTTTGACACCGTCGCGAAAAATTACGATATCGCCCCCGGCGCGATTTTTGTTTCCCTTCAATCAGTCAAATTTTAGCCGATTACGACACCGTCGCGAAAAATGACGGAATTGCCCCCAGTGCAATTTTTGCTTCCCATGAATCAGTCATATGTTAGATGATTCCAACACTGTCGCGAAAAATGACGAAATCGCCCACGACGCGATTTTTGTTTCCCATCGATCAGTCAAATTTTAGCCGATTTCGACACCGTTGCGAAAATGATGAAATTGCCCTCGACGCGATTTTGTTTCCCTACAATCAATCAAATTTTATCCCATTACGACACCATCGCGAAAAATGACGAAATTGCCCCCGGCGCAATTTTCGCTTCCCATCAATCAGTCAAATTTTAGACGATTCCAACACCGTCGCGAAAAATGACGAAATTGCCCCCGGCACGATTTTTTTCCGATCAATCGGTCAAATTTGAGCCCATTTCAACACCGTCGCGAAAAATGACGAAATCACCCCCGGCGCGATTTTTGTTTCCCATGAATCAGTCAAATTTTAGCCGATTCCGAAACGGTCGCGAAAAATGAGGAATTTCCCCCTGTGCGATTTTTATTTCCCATCAATCAGTCAAATTTTAGATGATTCCAACAACGTCGCGAAAAATGACGAAATCGCCCTCGACGCGATT
>NW_019263762.1:13565-14179 GCF_002742605.1 Olea europaea var. sylvestris | reverse complement strand
CGAGCCCCGACTTCCATAGGTCCTTGGTTTGACCTCCCGTAGTGGTCCTTGCTTTTAAGAAAGCTCCGCGGGGCCAATTTCTCGTACTTGCTTAGTGTGCCCCCCTTTCTTCGAGTGCCCCGCCCGGTTCACTGGGCTGTTGGCCTACCAAGCACTTGCCCGCAGCTCCTGCCGCCCGCCAAGCGGGCGGAGCGCTCGTTATCTTGACTTTTCTCTCTGCTGGGGCCCTCCCATTGCTCTAGCCATAAGCTATGGCAGCTCCAGCTCGCAACCACAGGGGCCTGCCCTGCGAGGCCAGAGTGGGCTCAGCCTCCATTCGAATTATGTTAGGGGTTCTTTCGCTTTTGCCAGATCTAGAGAGATACTACAAGTCCTCCGTCCCAGATTCCATCGCCGCGGCCATCTGGTTCACCGGTACTACCAAAAAGTCTCATGCTTACCTTACTCTTACTGATGGTTTGATTATCTTGGACCACGAAGACCCCAGTCGTGCTTCTGGTTTCCATTCCCATCATCATATTGATGATAAATCTCCTCGTGCTCTGCCATAAGAACTTGGAGTCCGTATCATGGCGAAGATAAGGTAAGGCTGTGATTCTTGCTCAAAAAAAAGA
>NW_019263762.1:12837-13103 GCF_002742605.1 Olea europaea var. sylvestris | reverse complement strand
CGCGCAAAACTTCAAGAGCTACTTGCGTCAACTTTATTCACCAGAAGGATGCTTTTATAGCTATGAAAGTGGTGGATAAATTCAAAAAGAATACGGATGCGAAAGCTCCAGTGTACACTGTACATGATAATTTCATAACAACATCTTTTTACGCGGAAGAGCTTCCAAAAATTTATACAACAGTGTTTATGGAGATCGGTAATCCACTTTTCATAATCAATGATTTTATTCGAAATAATCTTATCCAACTCTCAAATAAGAAGTTG
>NW_019263762.1:2656-3427 GCF_002742605.1 Olea europaea var. sylvestris | reverse complement strand
CTCAACGGTTGACGTAAGTGTGAAAGCGCTTTAACGAGCGAGATTTGAGGCTCTGGAAGAGCCCATTTTTGAAAGGATGCTAGCGCTCCATTTCAGTTCATATCTAAGTTCCTTTCCAACGAAAGAGTTAGTAGTAACGAAAGAATTAAAGGATTGAATAGGGTTCCTGTATCTCAAGATGCATCTGCGAGTGCTTATCAAATCATGAGTTATTTATTGCTAAATGTTGAACTTGGTATTTTGACTAATCTTCTTCCGTCTAAAAACGGTGAAATCCAAGATTTGTATTCATCTTTGATGGATGAACTTCGGGAGTTTTTGAGTGAAAGATTAAATAAAGATATATTTATAATCATAAACAAGTATTTAAATAGAAAGCTCTGCAAAGCACTCTTTATGCCATTGATATATGGTAAGACGGTCTCAGCAATGTCTAATGATATTGTTATAGCTAGTAATAACTATTTAAAGCCAAAGCAAGGGTATATGATCGCTAAACTTTGTTATGAATTTTGGAAAATGAAATATCCTGATATAATCAATCTAATGATGTTGATTAACCAAATAGGTTGGTTTTGTTCTGCCTTGGATAAACCAGTGTGCTATAGTACATCGTACTTCACTACAGTGCAGGATTATATGCGCAGCAAAAAAGCCCAAATATTGGTTTATGATAAAGTATCCTTGAAGAGACATCGGGTTACTCTCCGAGTCCCTACGGGGGAAAGGGATACGCGCAAAACTTCAAGAGCTACTTGCGTCAACTTTATT
>NW_019263762.1:0-598 GCF_002742605.1 Olea europaea var. sylvestris | reverse complement strand
CTTTCTATCTTTTTGGGTTGCATGCCCAAGGCAATGTTTTTTGTAGATTGAGATGGATTGATCTTCGCTATCGTGCCTCCTCTTTGTACCAGCTGATGCTGCGGCAGTGCTTAATATGAGTTTGCTCCTGCCCCAGACAGCTTCGAGGTTCCCATCGATCGATTAGAGAGGTTTCAATCACTGAACTTGCTTATGCTCCCCTTTGATCGAGTGCTATTTCTATAATATAAAAAAGATTGAGTAGGAAATTTTGGAATTGGCTTCAATCGAGATTGCCTCGGCTTCTTAGGCACATGAGGAACCGACCTAACATCTTTTCAATCGAAATCCCAATCAAAGACAAGTTCTACCAAGGCCAGGATCTGAAAGAGAAGATTCACTTTCCGAAATTCCAAGTGACATGATTCCTTCAGAAGCTAAAGTTGAATGATCGAAGTCTCCTTTAGGTTCAGTCGAAGAGATCGAAGCGAAGTCATAAATTCAACCATTCGATCTTTTCCAAATGAACCGAACCTCGATACCACATTCATCAAAGAGATATGGCCATCTCTCTAGGTTGCATAACCCTTTAGATCGTTCTATTCGTGCTTGAAAAACG
>NW_019263761.1:0-14183 GCF_002742605.1 Olea europaea var. sylvestris | reverse complement strand
TTCACAACAATGCAAGTGTCAAACAACATGTCAAAAATCAATGTACAGATACCAAATTTCAATCGGTGAGAACCTTGCTACGTCTACACTATTGTGTACACTTTAGTTTACACTTTGCCACGTGACATTATCCCGTTGGGTAGTTTAATTTCTAACAGTTTTCCCGTCCAATTAACACTTGACAATAATGTAAGTGTCAAACAATGTGTCAAAAATAGTGTACAAATAGCAAATTTCAATCGGCAAGAACCTTGCTACATGCACGCTATGGTGTACAAACTTTAGTTTACACTTTGCCACGTGACATTACCCTTGATGCGAACCCCGTAGCAATGTTGACTACGAAACCCACAACGAGATTGATGAACCCAAGAAAGCCAAATTGGTCCAAGAGTTTAGGATTAAACCAACAGAAAGTCGAACCAAAAAACCTAACAAGAACGACGCTTGAAAGACCCCTTGATCACGCAATCTAAGAATTAAATCTGGTTGTTTGAACGCCACTTGATAAGTTTGAAGTTGGTTAATGAAGAACGATGAAAAGAAGACAATACGCCTCACTTTTAATTTAATAATATGTCAAAGGTTTTTAATAATTGAATGGAAACTCCTATTTATATTAAACCTAAAAACTAGGTAAAAATCGTGCAAAAGTCAATCATAATCCCCAAAATATGGAAAAGAATAAAAAACTAACAAAATATGAAAAATTGCCAAAATTAGGAAATTCGCCAAAAAAATGGTCTATACGACCACATTGTGTATTTTTATACGGTCGCATGGTTCAACTAAAAATCCATCTTGAGTTTTAGTATGCGATTTTAGCGTCCGATTTCGTCGCTTGATAACAAATTGATCCAAGTTGATTCAGCCCTCGACCCGAACATGAAAGTTGCTCCATTTTGAGTCCGAACATGGTTCCATCAATGGTTTCTTGAACGAGCAATCCCATTGCTCATTTCACTTACTTTGCCCTTGATCGTGTCATTGGTCCGCCATTGACTATCAACGGATCTCGTCTCAGACTCACCTTCGTCGGGCTCGACTCCTGGATCATATCATCCCCTCCCTCTTCGAAAGGATTCGTCCTCGAATTTGAACCTGCATCAAACAGAGAGAGATCAAATACATTAAAAGTAGCTGAAACATTGTACTCACCTGGAAGATCCAACTTGTAAGCATTATCATTTATCTTTTCAATCACTTGAAATGGTCCATCGCCCCTCGGTTGCAACTTGGACTTCCTTTGCTCCGGAAACTGCTCTTTCCTAAGGTGTACCCAAACCCAATCTCCTAGATCGAATGTCACGCGCTTCCTACCTTTGTTTGCCTGTGACGCAACCAACTTACTTTTGTTTTCAATTTGTGCTTTTACCTTTTCATGGAGTGACTTAACCAATTCCACCTTCTTTTTGCCATCTAAACTACCACGTTCATTCACAGGTAAAGGAATTAAATCCAAAGGAGTTAGTGGATTAAAACCATATACAATTTCAGATGGAGAATAAGATGTAGTAGAGTGAACAACTCGATTGTATGCAAATTCAACAAATGGTAGGCACTTCTCCCAACTTTTCAAAATTTTATTGATTACTGTGCGCAACAATTGTGTCATAGTCCTATTCACTACTTCGGTTTGCCCATCCATTTGTGGGTGACAAGTTGTGGAAAATAGTAACTTAGTGCCTAACTTACCCCATAAAACTCTCCAAAAGTGATTCAAAAATTTGACATCCCGATCTGACACTATGCTTCTAGGAACCCCATGTAAACGCACAATCTCTTTAAAGAATAAGTCAGCAATGTTTGTGGCATCATCAGTTTTGTGACATGGTATAAAATGTGCCATTTTGCTAAACCTATCTACAACCACAAAAATAGAATCCCAACCTCACTTAGTCCTAGGTAAACCTAAAACAAAGTCCATCGAGATATCAACCCAAGGCTCACTAGGTGTAAGTAAAGGTGTGTACAAACCTTGTGGTAAAACCTTAGATTTAGCCTTTTTACAACCTATGCATCGACTACAAATTCGTTCAACATCACTTTTCATCTTAGGCAAATAAAAATGCTCCTTCAAGTAAGTAGCGTTCCGATCCACTAGGGGTCGGGGCGTTACAGCGTGGTATCAGAGCAAGCTTTAACCGATTCTGTAGACCAAGTATGTTTTTTTTTTTAAAACAAACGGAAAATGAAAGGTTTAAGGTATTCCATGGCATCGTGCATCCATCCATCAATCTCATCCTATAGCCCAGGTATGTTCATGTTTAAAGTTAATGATTATGTTTATGTTATGATGCTTTGATATGATTTAGAGATGTGTTATTTAAAGATATGTAATGGACTTGGGAAAAAGCTAAGGACTTAAAGGGAATTGCATGATATGAAAGTTTAAATATTTGCATGTTTTCTTTAAGCAAAGAAAAAGTATGATGTATGTGAAAATGCAACAGATATGGCTCGTAGAACGGCTAGGGCATATAGAGAAGCATTGAACCGTAGAATTGCTATTCATTCCTATGAAAACTATGTAACTGATCCGACCCGACCGCTTAGCGAACGTGTGTATGACATCTATGAGAGATGCATGACGGCGGTTAATGCTGGTATGGAGATCACGCATATGGAGCCCATAAATAACCTCATACACTCCCTCCCACCTCAATTGGAAGATATGGGAGTCACGGTTAGAGATGAAATGTTAGAAGGTAACCCAAACTTGTTCGAGTTTGAGAGGTATTGCCATGCCCTGATTGATTTGTGGGATGATGTAATCCATGAGGAGCCTGAGAAGGAACCTTTGGCTGAGGAAGAAGATCCCGAAGAAGAACCTGAGGATGATTTAGAGAATGATCCTAAACCATAGGTTGAGATGGACATAGAGTCTAGACCTGAGGCGGAAGACTCCTCCAAAGATGAAGCTCCACCAAAGAAGATCTGTAGAACTTATAGGGATTAGATTTAAATCCTTGTAATAGCTTCCCTTAAGTCAAGAAATAAAATACTATCTTCTTTGATTTAGTATTTGAAGAATGAAACTAATAAGAACCATATGTTTTGTCTAAAGGAAATGGCCCGCGCAAACCAAAACTTGATAAGAGACCTCCTCCAAGCAGTTCAAGACCTAGGCCGGCAAAACCTGAACCAAGCTCAACCCCTACCACTAGCTCCTATTTTTCCAAACCATACTTCAGTGGTCGAGTAATTTCAAAGGCACAAGGCCCCTACCTTCAACGGAGCAGCTGATCCACTTGCAGCCGAGGAGTAGCTTCGCAAGTTGGAGCGTATATTCCGATTGATAGGGTGAACGGACGCTCAGAAAGTCCAGTGTGCTAAGTTCATGTTCTTCGGTGATGCAAGTCACTGGTGGGACTCAATGTTAAGGACAAGGATCCCTGAGCAATAAGCAGAATTGACTTGGGAGCAATTCAAATTTCAAACAGTTTTCCCATCCAACTAAAACATATACACTTGTTACTAAACCACCGGTTAAGCTAATTAAAGTAAGTAGCATTCCGGTCCACTAGGGGTCGGGCCGTTACATCAAATTTCAAAAGTTTTTCCATCCAATTGACACTTGACAAGAATGTTAGTCTAACGACGTGTCTAAAATTAGTGTACAAATGGCAAAGTTCAATCGGTAAGAACCTCGCGACATGTACACTATGGTGTACACTTTAGTTTAGACTTTGCCAAGTGACATTAACTTGTTCTACAGTTTGAATTTCAAATAGTTTGCCCACCCAATTGACACATGACAACAACGCAAGTGTCAAACAACGTGAGAAAAATCAGTGTACAAATAGCAAAATTTAATCGGTAAAAACCGTGCTACATGTACACTATGGTGTACATTTTAGTTTACACTTTGCCACCTGACATTACCCTATTGAGCAGTTCAAATTTCAAACAATTATTCCATCCAATTGACACTTGACAACAATGCTAGTATCAAATAATGTGTCAAAAATTAGTGTAAAAATGGCAAAGTTCAATCGGTAAGAACCTTGCGACATGTACACTATGGGGTGCGCCATAGTTTACACTTTGCCAACTGACATTGCCCTATTGGACAGTCTGAATTTCAAATAGTTTTCGTACCCAATTGACACAGGACATCAATGCAAGGGTCAAACAACGTGTCAAAATTCAGTGTACAAATAGCAAAGTTCAATCGGTCAAAACCTCGCGACATGTACACTATGGTGTACACTTTAGTTTACACTTTGCCAACTAACATTACCCTGTTCGACAGTTTGAATTTCAAATAGTTTTCCCACCCAATTGACACATGACAACAATGCAAGTGTCAAATAACTTGTCAAAAATCAGTGTACAAATAGCAAAGTTCAATCGGTAAGAACCATGCTACATGTACACTATGGTGTACACTTTTGTTTATACTTTACCACGAGACAATACCTTGTTGAGCAATTCAAATTTCAAACAGTTTTCCCATCCAACTAACACTGGACAACAATGCAAGTGTCAACAACGTGTCAAAAATCATTGTACAAATAGCAAAGTTCAATCGGTAAAAACCTTGCTACATGTACACTATGAGTACACACTTAAGTTTACACATTGCCATGTGATGTTACCCAGTTTGACAGTTTAAATTTCAAACATTTTTCCCATGCAATTGACCCTTGACAATAATACAAGTGTCAAACAACGTGTTAAAAATCAGTGTACAAATAGCAAAGTTTAATCGGTAAAAACCTCGCGACATGTACACTATGGTGAACACTTTGGTTTACACTTTGCCAAATGACATTACCATGTTCGATAGTATGAATTTCAAACAGTTTTCCAAACCCAATTAACATATGACAACAATGCAAGTGTCAAACAACGTGTCAAAAATCAGTGTACAAACAGCAAAGTTCAATCGATAAGAACCGTCCCTCATGTACACTATGGTGTACTCTTCAGTTTACACTTTTCCACATGACATTATCCTGTTGAGCAGTTCAAATTTCAAACAATTTTCCCATCCAATTGACACTTGACAACAATGCAAGTGTCGAACAACGTGTCAAAAATCATTGTACAAATAGCAAAGTTCAATGGGTTAGAACCTTGCTACATGTACACTATGAGTACACACTTAAGTTTACACTTTACCATGTGACATTACCCTGTTGGATAGTTTAAATTTCTACCAGTTTTTCTTTCCAATTGAGACCTGACAATAATGCAAGTGTCAAACAACGTGTCAAAAATCAGTGTACAAATAGCAAATTTCAAAAGGTAAGAACCTTTCTACATGTACACTATGGTATACACTATAGTTTACACTTTGCCATGTGACATTACCCTGTTTGACAGTTTAAATTTCAAACAGTTTTCCCAAGAAAATGACACTTGACAACAATGCAAGTGTCAAACAACGTGTCAAAAATTAGTGTACAAATAGCAAAGTTCAAACGGTAAGAACCTCGCGACATGTACACTATGGTGTACACTTTAATTTACACTTTGCCACGTGACATTACCCTATTGAGCAGTTCAAATTTCAAATAGTTTTCCCATCTAATTGACACTTGACAAGAATGCTAGTGTCAAACGACGTGTCAAAAATCAGTGTACAAATGGCAAAATTCAATCGGTAAGAACCATGCGACATGTACACTTTGGTGTACACTTTAGTTTACACTCGGCCAAGTGACATTACCCCATTGGATAGTTTGAATTTTAAATAGTTTTACAACCTAATTGACACATGACAACAATGCAAGTGTCAAACAACGCGTCAAAATTCAGTGTACAAATAGCGAAGTTCAATCGGTAAGAACCTTGTGACATGTACACTATGGTGTACACTTTAGTTTACACTTTGCCAACTGACATTACCCTATTCGACAGTCTAAATTTCAAACAGTTTTCCCACCCAATTGACACTTGACAACAATGCAAGTGTCAAACAACGTGTCAAAAATCAATGTACAAATAGGAAAGTTCAATCGGTAAGAAGCTCATGACATGTACACTATGGTGTAAACTTTAGTTTACACTTTGCCATGTGACATTACCCTGTTAAGTAGTTCAAATTTCAAATAGTTTTCCCATCCAATTGATAGTTGACAACAATGCTAGTTTCAAACGACGTGTCAAAAATCAATGTACAAATGGAAAAGTTCAATCGGTAAGAACCTTATGACATGTACACTATGGTGTACACTTTAGTTTACACTTTGCCAAGTGACATTACCCTATTGGATAGTTTCAATTTCAAACTGTTTTCCCACCCAGTTGACATATGACAACAATTCAAGTGTCTAACAACGTGTCAAAAATTAGCGTACAAATTGCAAAGTTCAATCGGTAAGAACCGTGCTACATGTACAATATGGTATACACTTTAGTTTACACTTTGCCACGTGACATTACCCTGTTGAACAGTTTAAATTTCAAACAGTTTTCCCATCTAATTGACACTTGACAACAATGCAAGTGTCAAACAACGTGTCAAAAATCAAGGTACAAATAACGTGTCAAAAATTAGTGTACAAATAGCAATGTTAAATAGGTAAGAACCTTTCTATATGTACATTGTGGTGTACACTTACCGATTGAACTTTACTATTTGTACACTGATTTTTGACACTTTGTTCGACACTTGCATTAATGTCAAGTGTCAATTGGATGGGAAAACTCTTTGAAATTTAAACTGTCCAAGAGGGTAATGTCACGTGGCAAAGTGTAAACTAAAGTGTATACCAAGGTGTACATGTAGCGTGGTCCCTACATATTGAACTTTGCTATTTGCACACGGATTTTTGCCACATTGTTCAATACTTGCATTATTGTCAAGTGTCAATTGGATATGAAAACTGGTTGAAATTTAAATTGTCCAATAGAGTAATGTCACGTGGCAAAGTATAAACAAAAGCGTGTACACCATAGTGTACATGTAGCTAGGTTCTTACCTATTGAACTCTGCTATTTGTACACTAATTTTTGACAAGTTGTTTGACACTTGCATTGTTGTCAACTTTTAATTTGATGGAAAAACTATTTGAAATTTAAACTGTCCAATAGGGTAATATCATGTGGCAAGGTGTAAACTAAAGTGTACACCATAGTGTACATGTAGTAAGGTTCTTAGCGATTGAACTTCACAATTTGTACGCAGATTTTTTACCACTTGTTTGACACTTACATTATAATCAAGTGTCAATTGGATGGGAAAACTGTTTGAAATTTAAACTGTTCAACAGGGTAATGTCACGTGGCAAAGTGTAAACTTACGTGTACACCATAGTGTACATGTATCAAGGTTCTTACCTATTGAACTTTGCAATTTTTACACTGATTTTAGACACATTGTTTGACACTTGAATTGTTGTCAAGTGTCAATTGGATGGAAAAAGTGTTTGAAATTTAAACTGTCCAAGAGGGTAATGTCACGTGACAAAGTGTAAACTAAAGTGTATACCAAAGTGTACATATAGCATGGTCCCTACCGGTTGAACATTGCTATTTGTACACTGATTTTTTCCATGTTGTTCAACACTTGAATTGTTTTCAAGTGTCAATTGGATAGGAAAACTGGTTGAAATTTAAACTATCCAACAGGGTAATGTCACATGGCAAAGTGTAAACAAAAGTGTGTACACCATAGTGTACATGTTGAAAGGTTCTTATCGATTGAACATTGCTATTTGTACACTAATTTTTGACACTTGTTTGGCACTTACGTTGTCGTCAAGTGTCAATTGGTTGGGAAAACTGTTTGAAATTTAAACTGTCCAATAGGGTAATGTCACGTGGTAAAGTGTAAACTAAAGTGTACACCTTAGTGTACATTTAGCAAGGTTCTTATCGATTGAACTTTGCTATTTGTACACTAATTTTGGACACGTTGTTTGACACTTGCATTTTAGTCAAGTGTCAATTGGACAGGAAAACTATTCAAAATTTAAACTGTTCAAAGGGTAATGTCACATGGCAAAGTGTAAACGAAAGTGTACACCAAAGTGTACATGTTGTGTGGTCCCTATCGATTGAACTTTGCTATTTGTACACTGATTTTTGCCACGTTATTCAACACTTGCATTATTGTCAAGTGTCAACTAGATAGGAAAACAGGTTGAACTTTGCTATTTGTACACTGATTTTTGATACTTTGTTTGACACTTATGTTGTTGTCAAGTGTTAATATTATAAGAAAACTATTTGAAATTTGAACTGCCCAATAGGGTAATGTCATGTGGCAAAGTGTAAACCAAAGTGTACACCATAGTGTACATGTTGCAAAGTTCTTACTGATTGAACTTTACTATTTGTACACTGATTTTTAACATGTTGTTTGACACTTGCATTGTTGTCAAGTGTTAATTAGATGGGAAAATCGTTTGAAATTTAAAATGTCCAACGGGGTAATGTCACGTGGTAAAGTACAAACTAAAGTGTACATCAAAGTGTACATATAGCATGGTCCTTATCGATTAAACTTTGCAATTTCTCTACTAACTTTTGTCACTTTGTTCGATACTTGCATTGTTGTCAAGTGTCAATTAGATAGGAAAACTGGTTGAAATTTAGACGATCCTACTGGGTAATGTCACGTGGCAGAGTGTAAAGGAAAGTGTGTACACCATAGTGTACATATAGCAAGGTTCTTACCGATTGAACATTGCTATTTGTACACTAATTTTTGACACGTTGTTTGACACTTGCAATGTTGTCAACTTTTAATTGGATGGAAAAACTGTTTGAAATTTAAACTGTCCAACAGGGTAATATCATGTGGCAAGGTGTAAACTAAAGTGTACACCATAGTGTACATGTAGCAAGGTTCTTGGCGATTGAACTTCACAATTTGTACGTTGATTTTCTACACGTTGTTTGACACTTGTATTGTGGTCAATTGCCAATTGGATGGAAAAACTGTTTGAAATTTAAACTGTCCAACAGGGTATTGTCACGTGGCAAAGTGTAAACTAAAGTGTACACCATAGTGTACATGTAGCAAGGTTCTTACCGATTGAATTTTGCTATTTGTACGCTGATTTTTGACACGTTGTTTGACACTTGCATTATTTTCAAGTTTCAATTAGATGGGAAAACCGTTTGAAATTTAAAATGTCCAACGGGCTAATGTCATGTGGCAAAGTGCAAACTAAAGTGTACATCAAAGTGTACATGTAGCATGGTCCTTACCGATTGAACTTTGCTATTTGTACACTGATTTTTGACACTTTGTTCGATACTTGCATTGTTGTCAAGTGTCAATTAGATAGGAAAACTGGTTGAAATTTAAACTGTTCAAGAGGGTAATGTCACGTGGCAAAGTGTAAACGAAAGTGTGGACACCATAGTGTACATGTAGCAAGGTTCTTACCGATTGAACTTTGCTATTTGTACACTGATTTTTGACACTTTGTTTAACACTTACATTTTTGTCAAGTATCAATAGGATCAGAAAACTTTTTGAAATTTGAACTGTCCAACAAGGTAATGTCACGTGGCAAAGTGTAAACTAAAGTGTACGCCATAGTGTACATGAAGCAATGTTCTTACCGATTGAACTTTGCTATTTGTACACTGATTTTTGACACGTTGTTTGATACTTGCATTGTTTTCGAGTGTCAATTGGATGGGAAAACTATTTGAAATTTATACTGTCTAACGGGGTAATGTCACGTGGCAATGTGTAAACTAACGTGTACGTTATAGTGTACATGTAGCAAGGTCCTTACAGATTGAACTTTGCTATTTGTACACAGATTTTTGACACGTTGTATGACACTTGCATTGTTGTCAAGTGTCAATTGGATAGGAAAATTGTATAAAATTTAAACTGTCCAGTGGGGTAGTGTCACGTGGCAAAGTATAAACTAAAGTGTACTCCGTAGAGTACATGTCGCGATTAAACTTTGCTATTTGTTCACTGATTTTAGACACATTGTTTGACACTTGTATTGTTGTCAATTGTCAATTGGATGGGAAAACTGTTTGAAATTTATACTGTCGAACGGGGTAATGTCATGTGGCAATGTGTAAACTAAAGTGTAAACCATAGTGTACATGTTGCATGGTCCTTACCGATTGAACTTTTCTATTTGTACGCTGATTTTTGACACGTTGTTTGACACTTGGATTGTTGTCAAGTGTCAATTGGATGGGAAAACTATTTGAAATTTATACTGTCTAACAGGGTAATGTCACGTGGCAAAGTGTAAACTAAAGTGTACACCATAGTGTACATGTAACAACGTCCAGTGGAGTAGTGTCATGTGGCAAAGTGTGAACTAATGTATACACCATAGTGTCCATGCAGCATGGTTCTTACTGATTGAACTTTCCTATTTCTACACTAATTTTTGACACGTAGTTTGACACTTGCATTATTATTAAGTGCCAATTGGAGGGGAAAAGGCATGAAATTTAAACTGTCCGATAGGGTAATTTCACGTGACAAAGTGAAAACTATAGTGTACACAGTAGTGTACATGTTGCATGGTTCTTACCGATCGAACTTTGTTATTTGTTCACTGATTTTTGACACGTTGTTTGACACTTGCATTGTTGTCAAGTGTCAATTAGATAGGAAAATTGTTTGAAATTTAAACTATCCAATAGGGTAATGACACGTGGCAAAGTGTAAACTAAAGTGCACACCATATTGTACATATCGCAAGTTTCTTACTGATCGAACTTTGCTATTTGTAAATTGATTTTTGATACGTTGTTTGACACTTGCATTGCTGTCAAGTGTCAATTGGATGGGAAAACTGTATGAAATTTAAATTGTCCAATAAGGTAACGTCACGTGGCAAAGTGTAAACTAAAGTTTGCACCATAGTGTATATGTAGCAAGGTTCTTACAGATTGAACTCTATTATTTGTACACTGATTTTTGACACGTTGTTTGACATTTGAATTGTTGTCAAGTGCTAATTGGATGGCGAAATTGAGTGAAATTTAAACTATCCAATAGATTAACGTCACGTGGTAAAGTGTAAACTAAAGTGCACACCATAGTGTATAGGTAACAGGGTTCTTACCGATTGAACTTTACTATTTGTACGCTGATTTTTGACACGTTGTTTGACACTTGAATTGTTGTCGAGTGTTTATTGGATGGGAAAGCTATTTGAAATTTAAACTATCCAACAGGATAATGTAGCGTGACAAAGTGTAATCCAAAGTGTATACCATATTGTTCATCTAGCAAGGTTCTTACCGATTGAACTTTGCTATTTGTACACTGATTTTTGACACTAGCATTGTTGTCAAGTGACAATTGGATTGGAAAATTGTTTGAAATTTAAATTGCCCAATAGGGTAACGTCACATGACAAATTATAAACTAAAGTGTACTCCATAGTGTACATGTAGCAAGGTTCTTACGGATTGAACTTTGTTGTTTGTACACTGGTTTTTGACACGTTGTTTGACACTTGCATTGCTGTCAAGTGTTAATTGGATGGTAAAACTCAGTGAAATTTAAACTGTCCAATAGATTAACGTCACGTGGTAAAGTTTAAACTAAAGTGTACTCCATAGTGTATATATAACAAGGCTCTTACCGATTGAACTTTGCTATTTGTATACTGATTTTTGACACGTTGTTTGACACTTGTATTGTTGTCAAGAGCATGGCAAGTGCCAATTGGATGATAAAGCCGTTTGAAGTTTGAACTGTCCAACAGGGTAATGTCACGTGGCAAAGTGGAAATTAAAGTGCACACCATGGTGTACATATCGCAAGGTTCTTACCGATTGAACATTGCTATTTGTACATTGATTTTTGATACTTGAATTGTTATCAAGTGTCAATTGGATGGGGAAAATTTTTGAAATTTAAACTATCCAACTAGGAAACGTCACGTGGCAAAGTGTAAACAAAAGTGTACATCATAGTGTACATGTAGCAAGGTTCTTGCCAATTGAACTTTGCTATTTGTACACTAATTTTTAACACATTGTTTGATACTTGTATTGTTGTCAAGTGTCAATTGGATGGGAAAACTGTTTGAAACTTAAACTAACCAACAAGATAATGTCACGTGACAAGGTGTAAACTTAAGTGTACACCGTTGTGCACATGTAGTAAGGTTCTACCGATTGAACTTTGCTATTTGTACACTGATTTTCGACACATTGTTTGACACTTGCATTGTTGTTAAGTGCCAATTGGATGGAAAATTTTTTTAAAATTTAAACTGTCCAATAGAGTAACATCACGTGGCAAAGTGTAAACTAAAGTGTGCACCATAGTGTACATGTAGCAAGGTTCTTACTGATTGAACTTTGCTGTTTGTACACTGATTTTTGACACGTTGTTCGACACTTGCATTGTTGTCAAGTTTCAATTGGATGGTAAAACTGAGTGAAATTTAAACCGTCCAATAGATTAACGTCACGTGGTAAAGTGTAAACTAAAGTGTACACCATGGTGTATATGTAACAAGGTTCTTACCGATTGAACTTTGCTATTTGTACATTGATTTTTGACACACTGTCAGACACTTGTATTGTTGTCAAGAGCATGGCAAGTGCCAATTGGATGAGAAAGCTGTTTGAAATTTAAACTCTCCAACTGGGTAATGTCACGTGACAAGCTGTAATCTAAAGAGTACACCACATTGTTCATCTGGCAAGGTTCTTACCGACTGAACTTTGCTATTTGTACACTAATTTTTGACACATTGTTTCACACTTGCGTTGTTGCCAAGTGTCAATTAGATGGGAAAATTGTTCGAAATTTATACTGTCTAACAGGGTAACGATACGTGGTAAAGTGTAAACTAAAGTGTACACCATACTGTACATGTAGCTAGGTCCTTAGCGATTGAATATTGCTATTTGTACACTGATTTTTGACATTTGTTTGACACTTGCATTGTTGTCAAGTGTCAATTGGATGGGAAAACTGTTTGAAATTTAAACTGTCCAACAGGATAATGTCACGTGGCAAAGGGTAAACTAAAGTGTACACCATAGTGTACATGTTGCAAGGTTCTTACTGATTGAACTTTGCTATTTGTACAATGATTTTCGACACGTTGTTTGACATTTGTATTGTTGTCAAGTGTCAATTGGATGGGAAAAGTGTTTGACATTTATATTGTCTAATGGGGTAATATCACGTGACAAAGTGTAATATAAAGTGTACACCATATTGTTCATCTAGCAAGGTTCTTACCGATTGAACTTTGCTATTTGTACACTAATTTTTTACACGTTGTTTGATACTTACATTGTCGTTAAGTGTCAGTTGGATTGGATTACTGTTTGAAATTTAACCTGTCCAACAGGATAGTGTAAACAAAAGTGTACACCATTGTGTAATGTAGCAAGGTCCTTGTCGATTGAACATTGCTATTTGTACACAAAATTTTGACACGTTGTTTAACACTTGCATTGTTGTCAACTGTCAATTGGATGGGAACACTGTTTGAAATTTAAAACTGTCCAAAAGGATAATGTCACGTGGCAAAGTATAAAGTAAAGTGTATACCATAGTGTACTTGTAGCAAGGTTCTTACGGATTGAACTTTGTTGTTTGTACACTGATTTTCGACACATTGTTTGACACTTGCATTGTTGTCAAGTGTTAATTGGATGGTAAAACTATTTGAAATTTAAACTGTCTAACAGGGTAACATCACGTGGCAAGGAGTAAACTAAAGTGTACATCATAGTGTACATGTAGCAAGATGCTTACCGATTGAGCTTTGCTAATTGTACACTAATTTTTGGCACGTTGTTTGACACTTGCATTGTTGTCAAGTGTATGGTAAGTGTCAATTGGATGAGAAAACTATTTGAAATTTAAACTGTCCAACAGTGTAACGACACGTGGCAAAGTGTAAACTAAAGTGCACACCATAGTGTATATATCGTAAGGTTCTTACCGATTGAACTTCGCTATTTTTACAGTGATTTTTAACACGTTGTCTGACACTTGCATTGTTGTCAAGTGTCAATTGGGTGGGAAAACTTTTGAATTTTAAACTGTCCAACAGGGTAACGTCTCGTGGTAAAGTGTGAACAAAAGTGTACCCCATAGTGTAATGTGGCATGGTCCTTACCGATCGAACTTAGCTATTTGTACACAGATTTTTGACACATTGTTTGACACTCTCATTGTTGTCAAGGGTGAATTGGATGTAAAAACTGTTTGAAATTTAAATTGTCCAATAGGGTAACATCAAGTGGCAAAAAGT
>NW_019263760.1:11214-14185 GCF_002742605.1 Olea europaea var. sylvestris | reverse complement strand
GGCACAGACCCGGGATCACGGAATTTTAGCCAAATTCCTTCGTTTGGGCCTCCGAATACTTAATTTCCTTATTAATTATGTCAAGTTGAAAAAGTGTTGGACAGAAAAATAACAAAGCAAAACCGTCCCAGAGGCAATTTTGTCATTTCGCGCGACGGTGTCGGAATGGGCGGAAATTTGGCAGGTTGACTGAAAACGGCCCGCGAAATTGGACTCGGGGCACAGACCCATGATCATGAGATTTTAGCAAAATTCCTTCATTTGGGCCTCCGAATAATTAATTTCCTTATTAATTATGTCAGGTTGAAGAAGCGTTGGACAGAAAATTAATAAAGCAAAACTACACCAAGGGGCAATTTTGTCATTTTTCGCGACGATGTTGGAATGGGCCGAAATTTGAAAGGTTGATTGGAAATGGGCAGCGAAGTTGGACTCGGGGCACAGACCCGGGATCATGGGATTTTGGCTAAATTCCTTCGTTTGGGCCTCCGAGTAATAAATTTCCTTATTAATTTTGTCAGGTTGAAGAAGCGTTGGACAGAAAATTAATAAAGCAAAACTACACCAAGGGGCAATTTTGTCATTTTTCGCGACGATGTTGGAATGGGCCGAAATTTGAAAGGTTGATTGGAAATGGACAGCGAAGTTGGACTCGGGGCACAGACCTGGGATCAAGGGATTTTAGCCAAATTCCTTCTTTTGGGCCTCCGAGTAATAAATTTCCTTATTAATTATGTCAGGTTGAAGAAGTGTTGGATAGAAAATTAACAAAGCAAAACCGCATCAAGGGTAATATTGTTATTTGTCGCGGCGGTGTCGGAATGGGCTGAAATTTGGTAGGTTGATTGGAAACGACCAGCAAAATTGGACTTGGGGCACATACCCGAGATCATGGGATTTTTACCAAATTCCTTCATTTGGGCCTCGGCATAATTAATTTCCCTATTAATTACGTCAGGTTGAAGAAGTGTTGGACAGAATATTAACAAAATAAAACCGTACCAGGGGCAATTTTGTCATTTGATGCGACGGTGTCGGAATCGGCCGAACTTGACAGATTGATTGGAAACGGGCCACAAAATTGGACTCGCGGCATAGACCCAGGATAATAATTCAATTTAGGCCTCTGAATAATAAATTTCCTTATTAATTATGTCAGGTTGAAGAAGTGCTGGACATAAAATTAACAAAGCGAAACTGCCCCAGGGGCAATTTAGTCATTTTTTGTGACGTTGTCGGAATGGGCCAAAATTTGACAGGTTGACTAGAAACGGCCCACGAAATTGGACTCGGGGCACTGACCCGGGATCACGGGCTTTTAGCCAAATTCCTTCAATTGGGCCTCCGAATAATTAATTTCCTTATTAATTATGTCAGGTTGAAGAAGTCCTGGACTAAAAATTAACAAAGCAAAACCACACAAGGGGCAATTTTGTCATTTTTCGCGACTGTGTTAGAATGGTCTGAAATTTGGCAGGTTGATTAGAAAATGGCCCACGCAATTTGATATGGGGCAAAAACCCGGGATCACGGGATTTTAGCAAAATTCCTTTGCTTGGGCCTCCGAATTATTAATTTCCTTATCAATTATTTCTGGTTGAAGAAGTGCTGGATAGAAAATTAACAAAGAAAAACCGTACCAGGGGCAATTTTGTCATTTTTAGCAACGGCGTCAGAATGGGCCGAAATTTGGCAGGTTGACTGGAAATGGCTCGCAAAATAGGACTCGGGGCACAGACCCAGGATCACGGGATTTTAGCCAAATTCCTTCGTTTGGGCCTCTGAATAATTAATTTCCTTACTAATTACGTCGGGTTGAAGAGGTGTTGGACAGGAAATTAACAAAGCAAAATCGGACCAGGGGCAATTTTGTCATTTTTCACGACGGTGTCGGAATGGGCCGAAATTTGGCAGGTTAATTGGAAACGGCCAGCAAAATTGGACACAGGGCAAAATCCCGAGATCACGGGATTTTAGCTAAATTCCTTCGTTTGGGCCTCTGAATAATTAATTTCCTTACTAATTACGTCGGGTTGAAGAGGTGTTGGACAGGAAATTAACAAAGCAAAATCGGACCAGGGGCAATTTTGTCATTTTTCACGACGGTGTCGGAATGGGCCGAAATTTGGCAGGTTAATTGGAAACGGCCAGCAAAATTGGACACGGGGCAAAATCCCGAGATCACGAGATTTTAGCCAAATTCCTTCGTTTGGGCATTTGAATAATTAATTTCCTTATTAATTACGTCAGGTTGAAGAGGTGTTGGACAGGAAATTAACAAAGCAAAACCGCACGAGGGGCAATTTCGTCATTTTTCACGACGGTGTCGGAATGGGCCGAAATTTGGCAAGTTAATTGGAAACGGCCCACAAAATTGGACACAGGGCAAAATCCCGGGATCACGGGATTTTAGCCAAATTCCTTCGTTTGGGTCTCCGAATAATAAATTTCCTTATTAATTATGTCAGGTTGAAGAAGTGCAGGACAGAAAATTAACAAAGAAAAATCATACTAGGGACAATTTTGTCATTTTTCGCAGCGGTGTCAGAATGGGCCGAAATTTGGCAGGTTGACTGGAAACGGCCTGCAAAATAGGACTCGGGGCAAAGACCCGGCATCATGGGATTTTAGCCAAATTCCATCGTTTAGGCCTCCGAATAATTACTTTCCTTATAAATTATGTCAAGTTGAAGAAGTGTTGGACAGAAAATTAACAAAGAAAAACCGCACCACGGGCAATTTTGTCATTTCTTGCGACGGTGCCGCAATCGGCCGAAATTTGGCAGGTTAATTGGAAACGGCGTACGAAATTGGACTCGAAGCATAGACCCGAAATCACGAGATTTTAGCCAAATTCCTCCATTTGGGCCTCCGAATAATTAATTTCCTTATTAATTACGTCAGGTTGAAGAAGTGTAGGACAGAAAATTAACAAAGCAAAATCGTACCAGGGGCGATTTTGTCATTTTTT
>NW_019263760.1:0-2900 GCF_002742605.1 Olea europaea var. sylvestris | reverse complement strand
CTAATTAATTATGTCAGGTTGAAGAAGTGTTGCACAGAAAATTAAGAAAGAAAAACTGCACCAGGGGCAATTTTATCATTTTGTACGACGGTTCCAGAATGGGATGAAATTTGGAAGGTTGATTGGAAACGGCCTGTGAAATTGGACAAGGAGCAAAAAACCCGGGATCACGGGATTTTAGCCAAATTCCTTTGTTTGGGCCTCCGAATAATTAATTTCTTTATTAATTATGTCAGGTTGAAGAAGTGCTGGACAGAAAATTAATAAAGAAAAATCGCAAGAGGGTACAATTTTATCATTTGTTGCGACGGTGTCGGAATCGACCGAAATTTCGCAGGTCGATTGGAAGCGGCGTACGAAATTGGACTCAGGTCACAGACCTGGGATCACGGGTTTTTAGCCAAATTCCTTCGTTTGGGCCTCCGAATAATTAATTTCCTTATTAATTATGTTAACTTGAAGAAGTGTTGTACAGATAATTAACAAAGAAAAGCCGCACCAGGGGTAATTTTATCATTATTCACGACGGTGCCGGAATCGGATGAAATTTGGAAGGTTGATTGGAAACGGCCTGAGAAATTGGACACGGAGCAAAAACCCAGGATCACGGGATTTTAGCCAAATTCCTTCGTTTGGGCCTCCGAATAATTAATTTCCTTATTAATTATGTCAGGTTGAAGAAGTGCTCAACAGAAAATTAACAAAGAAAAATCGCACCAGGGTGTAATTTAGTCATTTGTTATGATGGTGTCGGAATCGGCTGAAATTTCGCAGGTCGATTAGAAGCGGTGCACGAGATTGGACTCGGGGCACAGACCCGGGATCACGGCTTTTTAGCCAAATTCCTTCGTTTGGGCCTCCGAATACTTAATTTCCTTATTAATTATGTAAGGCCGAAGAAGTGCTGGACAGTAAATTAACAAAGGAAAGCCGGACCAGAGGCAATTTAGTCATTTTTCGCGATGGTGTCAGAATGGGCCAAAATTTGGCAGGTTATCTGGAAACAGCCCGCGAAATTGGACTCGGGGCACAGACCCGAGATCACGGGATTTTATCCAAATTCCTTCGTTTGGGCCTCCAAATAATTAATTTCCTTATTAATTATGTTAGGTTGAAGAAGTGCTGGACAGAAAATTAACAAAGAAAAACCGCACTAGAGGCATTTTGTCATTTGTCATGACGGTGTCGGAATGGGCCAAAATTTTGCAGGTTGATTGGAAACAGCCCGTGAAATTGGACTCGGGGCACAAACCCGGGATCACGAGATTTTAGCCAAACTCCATTGTTTGGGCCTCCGAATAATTAATTTCCTTATTAATTATGTTAGGTTGAAGAAGTGTTGGACAGAAAAAAAACAAAGAAAAACTGCACCAGGGGCAATTTTTATCATTTTTCGTAACGGTACCGGAATGGGCCAAAATTTGGCAGGTTGATTGGAAACGGCCCGCGAAATTGGACACGGAGCAAAAACCAGGGATTACGGGATTTTAGCAAACTTCCTTCGTTTGGGCCTCCAAATAATTAATTTCCTTATAAATTATATCAGGTTGAAGAAGTGTTGGACAGAAAATTAACAAAGCAAAATCGCACCAGGGGCAATTTTGTCATTTGATGTAACCGTGTCGAAATGGGCTGAATTTTGCTGGTTGATTGGAAACGGCCCGCGAAATTTGACTCGGGGCACAGACTCGGAATCACGGGATTTTAGCCAAATTCCTTCATTTGGGCCTTCAAATAATTAATTTCCTTATTAATTATGTCAGGTTGAAGAAGTGCTGGACAAAAAATTAGCAAAGTAAAATGCACCAGGGGCAATTTTATCATTTTTCATGACGGTGTCGAAATGGGCCGAAATTTTGCAGGTTGACTGGAAACGGCCTGGGAAATTGGACTCGGGGCACAGATCCGAGATCATGGGATTTTAGCCAAATTCCTTCGTTTGGGTGTCCGAATAATTAATTTCCTTATAAATTATGTCAGGTTGAAGAAGTGTGAGACAGAAAATTAACAAAGAAAAATCGCACAAGGGGCAATTTTGTTTTTTTTTTTTTACGACGGTGTCAGAATGGGCCGTAATTTGGCAGGTTGATTGGAAACGGCCCGCGAAATTAGACTCGGAGTAGAAGGAACATGCGGCATCCTTCTTGTAAGAGCTCGGACTTCGTTTCTAGAGTTCGAAGGGATGCAGTGTAACGTAAAATTTGAAAAAGGTTGGGTTGCGGCCATTTGTTCATATGTCCCTAAACATGACAGCCTAAATCTCTGCTTGAGATCTCTTTGCTGAGGAAGAGAATAGATTTGAAAAATAGAAAGGGCCGATTCACCGAAGAAGTCTAGGCTTTAGTACCTCTTCTCCGGTCCCCAAGGGGGTAAAGCCAGAAGAGAATAAAGAGTAACTCCTACGCTCCGAATCACCCACCAAAGCTATGGATGTAGAGATTCAAGCGAAGAATAGCCCTAGTCTGATAGCGAAGTCTTCTATCTATGGGCTTGGAGCAGATGAAGCCTTCTTTCTTCTCGGTCCGCTTTAGCTCCTGATCTTGAGCTCGCTGTTATTGGCCCAAGCCAACTTGATGAGCTTGCGAAAGGATGAATGAGACCACAAGAAGGTTTGGAACCCTACCCACAGCACCCAAGCAATTGATTCAGTTTCACAAAGATTTGTCTATCTGATAAATTCACTAGTGGTTCAAATCCCACACTATGACTTCAATGATGGGAACAACCTCCGCACTCCGGCGCTCCAATGAATAATAGTTCTCCGCTTACTTCTAGCGGTAACAGAGGTAGCGAAAGCCAGGCCTTCTTCTTCTTCTTCTTCTTCTTCTTCTTCTTCTTCTTCGAATTATAATTAATTTCCTTATTATTTATGTTAGGTTGAAGAAGTGTTGGACAGAAAA
>NW_019263759.1:0-14188 GCF_002742605.1 Olea europaea var. sylvestris | reverse complement strand
CTGGTTGATCGGAAACAAAAACCGCGTCGAGGGCAATTTCGTCATTTTTCACGACGATGTCGGAATGGGCTAAAATTTGACTAGTTGATCGGAAACAAAAATCGCGCCGGGGGCAATTTCATCATTTTTGGGACTGTGTCGGAATGGGATAAAATTTGACAGGTTGATCGGAAGCAAAAATCGCGCTGGGGGCAATTTCGTCATTTTTCTTGACCGTGTCGCAATGGGCTCAAATTTGACAGTTGATCGGGAACAAAAATCGCGCCGGGTGAATTTCGTCATTTTTCGCTACTGTGTCGAAATTGGGTAAAATTTGACTGGTTGATCGGAAAGAAAAATCGCGCCGGGGGCAATTTCGTCATTTTTCGCGACGGAGTCGGAATGGGCTCAAATTTGACAGGTTGATCGTGAAAGAAAACCGTGCCGGGGGTAATTTCGTCAGTTTTCTCGACTGTGTCGGAATGGGCTGAAATTTGACAGGTTGATCGGAAATAAAAATCGCGCCGGGGGTAAATTCGTCATTTTTCTCGACTGTGCCGGAATGGGTTAAAATTTGACTGGTTGATAGGAAACAAAAATCGAGCCACGGGCAATTTGGTCATTTTTCGCTACTGTGTCGGAATGGGCTAAAATTTGACTGGTAGAGGCAATTTCGTCATTTTTCGCAACTGTGTCGGAATTGGCTAAAATTTGACAGGTTGATCGGAAACAGAAATCGCGCCGGGGGCAATTTCGTCATTTTCCGGGACTGTTTCGGAATGGGCTAAAATTTGACGGGTTGATCGGAAACAAAAATCGCGCCGGGGAAATTTTCATCATTTTTCGCGACTGTGCCGGAATGTGCTCAAATTTGACAGGTTGATCAGGAACAAAAATCGGGCCGAATGAATTTCGTCAATTTTCGCAACTGTGCCGGAATTGGCTAAAATTTGACAGGTTGATCGGAAAAAAAAATCGCGCCGGGGGCAATTTCATCATTTTTCTCGACTGTGTCGGAATGGGCTGAAATTTGGCAGGTTGATCGGAAATAGAAATCGCGCCGGAGGTAATTTTGTCATTTTCCTGGACTGTGTCGGAATGGGATAAAATTTGACTGGTTGATCGGACACAAAAACTGCGCCAGGGTCAATTTCGTCATTTTTCGCCACGATGTCGGAGTGGGCTAAAATTTGACTGATTGATTGGAAACAAAAATTCCGCCAGGGGCAATTTCATCATTTTTCGCGACTGTATCGGAATGGGCTCAAATTTGACAGGTTGATCGGGAACAAAAATCGCGTCGGGGGCAATTTCGTCATTTTTCTCGATTGTGTCGGAATTTGCTAAAATTTGACAGGTTGATCGGAAACAAAAATCGAGCCGGGGGCAATTTCATCATTTTTCGGGACTATGTCGGAATGGGCTAAAATTTAAAATGTTGATCGGAAACAAAAATCACGCCAGGGTCAATTTCGTCATTTTTCGCGACTGTGTCGGAGTGGGCTCAAAGTTGACAGGTTGATCGGAAACAAAAATCGCGCCAGGGGCAATTTCGTCATTTTTCGGGACTGCGTCGGAATGGGCTAAAATTTGACAGGTTCATCGGAAACAAAAATAGCGCCGGGGTCATTTTCGTCATTTTTCGCGACTGTGTCGGAATGGGCTCAAATTTGACAGGTTGATCGGGAACAAAAATTGTGACAGGTGAATTGCATCATTTTTTGGAACTGTGTCGGAATTGGATAAAATTTGACAGGTTGATCGGAAACAGAAACCGCGCCAGGGGCAATTTCATAATTTTTCGGGACTGTGTCGGAATGGACTAAAATTTGACAGGTTGATTGGAAACAAAAATCGCGCCGGGGTAATTTTCATCATTTTTCGCGACGGTGCCGGAATGTGCTCAAATTTGATAGGTTGATCGGGAACAAAAATCGTGCCGAATGAATTTCGTCAATTTTCACAACTGTGCCGGAAATGGCTAAAATTTGATGGGTTGATCGGAAACAAAAATCGCGCCGGGGGCAATTTCGTCATTTTCCTGGACTGTGTCGGAATGGGCTAAAATTTGACTGGTTGATCGGACACAAAAACTGCGCCAGGGTCAATTTCGTCATTTTTCGCCACGATGTCGGAGTGGGCTAAAATTTGACTGATTGATTGGAAACAAAAATTCCGCAAGCGGTAATTTCGTTATTTTTCGCGACTGTGTCGGAATGGTCTCAAATTTGACAGGTTTATTGGGAAAAAAAATCGTGCCGTGTGATTTTCGTCATTTTTCGCAACTGTGTCGGCATTGGCTAAAATTTGACAGGTTGATCGGAAACAAAAATCGCGCCGAGGGCAATTTCGTGATTTTTTGCGTTTGTGCCGGAATGGCTAAAATTTGACAGGTTGATCGGAAACAAAAATCGCGCCGAGGGCAATTTCGTCATTTTTCGCGACTGCGTCGGAATGGGCTAAAATTTGACAGGTTGATCGGAAATAAAAATCGCCCCGGGGTCAATTTCGTCATTTTTCGCGACTGTGTCGGAATGGGCTCAAATTTGACAGGTTGATCGGGAACAAAAATCTTGTCGGGTGAATTTCGCCATTTTTCGTAACTGTGTCGGAATTGGCTATAATTTGACCGGTTGATCGGAAACAAAAACCGCGCCTGTGGCAATTTCGTTATTTTTCGCGACTGTGTCGGAATGGGCTAAAATTTGGCACGTTGATCGGAAACAAAAATCGCATTGGGGGCAATTTCGTCATTTTTCTCTACTACGTCGGAATGGGCTGAAATTTGGCAGGTTGATCGGAAACAAAAATCGGGCCCGGGGCAATTTCGTCATTTTTCGCGACTGTGTCGGAATGGGCTCAAATTTGACAAGTTGATCGGAAACAAAAACCGCGCCGGGGGCAATTTCGTCATTTTTCTCGACTATGTCGGAATGGGCTGAAATTTGGCAGGTTGATCGGAAATAAAAATCGCGCCGGAGGCAATTTCGTCATTTTCTGGACTGTTTCGGAATGGAATAAAATTTGACTGGTTGTTCGGACACAAAAACTACGCCAGGGTCAATTTCGTCATTTGATGATGTCGAAATAGGTTAAAATTTAACTGGTTCATCGGAAAAAAAATCGCGCCGGGGGCAATTTCGTCATTTTTCGCGACTATTTCGGAATGGGATAAAATTTGACAGGTTGATCAAAAACAAAAATCGCGCCGGGGTCAATTTCGTCATTTTTCGCGACTTTGTCGGAATGGGCTCAAATTTGACAGGTTGATCGAGAACAAAAATCGTGTAGGGTAAATTTCGTCATTTTTCGCAATGGTGTCAGAATTTACTAAAATTTGACAGGTTGATCGGAAACAAACACCGCACAGGGGGCAATTTCGTCATTTTTCGCGACTGTGTCGGAATGGGCTCAAAGTTGACAGGTTGATCGGGAACAAAAATCGTGACGGGTGAATTGCGTCATTTTTCGGAATTGTGTCGGAATTGGCCAAAATTTGACAGGTTGATCGGAAACAGAAACCGCGCCGAGGGCAATTTCGTCATTTTTCGGGACTGTGTCGGAATGGGCTAAAATTTGACTGGTTTATCGAAAATAAAAACCTCGACGGGGGCAATTTCGTCATTTTTCGCGACTGTGTCGGAATGGGCTAAAATTTGACAGGTTGATCGGAAACAAAAATCGCGCCGGAGTCAATTTCGCCATTTTTCGCGACTTTGTCTGAATGGGCTCAAATTTGACAGGTTGATCGGGAACAAAAATCGTGCCGGGTGAATGTCGTCATTTTTCGCAACTGTGTCGGAATTGGCTAAAATTTGACAGGTTGATCGGAAACAAAAATCGCGCCGGGGGCAATTTCGTTATTTTTTGCGATTGTGCCGGAATGGGCTAAAATTTGACAGGTTGATCGGAAACAAAAATCCCGCCGGGTGCAATTTTGTCATTTTTCGCGACTGTGTCGGAATGGGCTCAAATTTGACAGGTTGATCGGAAACAAAAATCGCGCCGGGGGCAATTTCGTCATTTTTTGGGACCGTGTCGGAATGGGAAAAAAGTAGACAGGTTGATCGGAAACAAAAATCGCTCCGGGGTCAATTTTGTCATTTTTTGCGACTGTGTTGGAATGGGCTCAAATTTGACAGGTTTATCGGGAACAAAAATCGTGCCGGGTGAATTTCGTTATTTTTCGCAACTGTGTCGAAATTGGCTAAAATTTGAAAGGTTGATCAGAAACAAAAACCGCGCCGTGGGCGATTTCGTCATTTTTCTCGACTGTGTCAGAACGGGCTCAAATTTGACAGGTTGATCGGGAACAAAAATCGTGCCGGGTGAATTTCGTTATTTTTCGCAACTGTGTCGAAATTGACAGGTTGATCGGAAATAAAAATCGCGCCGGGGCAATTTCATCATTTTTCTCGACTGTGTCAGAACGGGCTCAAATTTGACAGGTTGATCGGGAACAAAAATCGTGCCGGGTGAATTTCGTTATTTTTCGCAACTGTGTCGAAATTGACAGGTTGATCGGAAATAAAAATCGCGCCGGGGCAATTTCATCATTTTTCTCGACTGTGTCAGAACGGGCTCAAATTTGACAGGTTGATCGGGAACAAAAATCGTGCCGGGTGAATTTCGTTATTTTTCGCAACTGTGTCGAAATTGACAGGTTGATCGGAAATAAAAATCGCGCCGAAGGCAATTTCGTCATTTTTCTGGACTGTGTCGGAATGGACTAAAATTTGACTGGTTGTTCGGACACAAAAACTACGCCAGGGTCAATTTCATCATTTTTCGTGACGATGTCGGAATGGGGTAAAATTTGACTGGTTGATCGGAAACAAAAATCGCGCCGGGGTCAATTTCCTCATTTTTCACGACTTTGTCGGATGGGCTCAAATTTGACAGGTTGATCGAGAACAAAAATCGTGTCGGGTAAATTTCGTCATCTTTCGCAACTGTGTCGGAATTTGCTAAAATTTGACAGGTTGATCGGAAACAAAAATCGCGCCGGGGTCAATTTCCTCATTTTTCACGACTTTGTCGGATGGGCTCAAATTTGACAGGTTGATCGGAAACAAAAACCGCGCCAGGGGCAATTACGTCATTTTTCGCGACTGTGTCGGAATGGGCTAAAATTTGACAGGTTGATCGGAAACAAAAATCGCGCCGTGGGCAATTTCGTCATTTTTCGCAACTTTGTCGGAATGGGTTAAAATTTGACTGGTTGATCGGAATCAAAAATCGCGCCGGGGTCAATTTCGTCATTTTTCGCGACTGTGTCGGAATGGGCTCAAATTTGAAAGGTTGATAGGGAACAAAAATCGTGCCGGGTGAATTTCGTCATTTTTCGCAACTGTGTCGGAATTGGCTATAATTTGACAGGTTGATCGGAAACAAAAACCGCGACTGTGGCAATTTTGTTATTTTTCACGCGTGTATCGGAATGGGCTAAAATTCGACTGGTCGATCGGAAAGAAAAATCGCGCCCGGGGATATTTCGTCATTTTTCGCGATTGTGTCGGAATGGGATAAAATTTGACTGGTTGATCGGAAACTAAAACTGCGCCCGGGGCAATTTCGTCATTTTTCGTGACGATGTCGGAATGGGCTAAAATTTGACTGGTGGATCGGAAAAAAAATCGCGCTGGGGGCAATTTCGTCATTTTTCGCGACTGTGTCGAAATGGGATAAAATTTGACAGGTTGATCGGAAACAAAAATCGCCCCGAGGGCAATTTCGTTAGTTTTCACGACTGTATCGGAATGGGCTAAAATTTGACTGGTTGATCGGAAACAAAAATCGCGCCGGGGTCATTTTCGTCATTTTTCGCGACTGTGTCGGAATGGGCTCAAAGTTGACAGGTTGATCGGGAACAAAAATCGTGACGGGTGAATTGCGTCATTTTTCGGAACTGTGTCGGAATTGGCCAAAATTTGACAGGTTGATCGGAAACAGAAACCGCGCCGAGGGCAATTTCGTCATTTTTCGGGACTGTGTCGGAACGAGCTAAAATTTGACAGGTTGATCGGAAACAAAAATCGCACCGGGGTAATTTTCATCATTTTTCGCGACTGTGCCGGAATGTGCTCAAATTTGACAGGTTGATCGGGAACAAAAATCGCGCAGAATGAATTTCGTCAATTTTCGCAACTGTGCCGGAATTGGCTAAAATTTGACAGGCTGATCAGAAACAAAAATCGCGCCGGGGGCAATTTCGTCATTTTTCTCGACTGTGTCGGAATGGGCTGAAATTTGGCAGGTTGATCGGGAATAAAAATCGCGCCGGAGGTAATTTCGTCATTTTCCTGGACTGTGTCGGAATGGGCTAAAATTTGACTGGTTGATCGGACACAAAAACTGCTCCAGGGTCAATTTCGTCATTTTTCGCCACGATGTCGGAGTGGGCTAAAATTTGACTGATTAATTGGAAACAAAAATTCCGCCAGGGGCAATTTCATCATTTTTCGCGACTGTGTCGGAATGGGCTAAAATTTGACAGGTTGATCGGGAAAAAAATCGTGCCGTGTGATTTTCGTCATTTTTCGCAACTGTGTCGGCATTGGCTAAAATTTGACAGGTTGATCGGAAACAAAAATCGCGTCGAGGGCAATTTCGTGATTTTTCGCGATTGTGCCGGAATGGGCTAAAATTTGACAGGTTGATCGGAAACAAAAATCGCGTCGAGGGCAATTTCGTGATTTTTCGCGATTGTGCCGGAATGGGCTAAAATTTGACGGGTTGATCGGAAAAAAAATCGCGCTGGGGGCAATTTCATCATTTTTCGGGACTGTGTCGGAATGGGCTAAAATTTGACCGGTTGATCGGAATCAAAAACCGCACCGTTGGCAATTTCGTCATTTTTCTCGCCTGTGTCGGAATGGGCTCAAATTTGACAGGTTGATCGGGAACAAAAATCGTGTCGTGTGAATTTCGTCATTTTTCGCAACTGTATCGGAATTTGCTAAAATTTGACAGGTTGATCGGAAATAAAAGCCGCGCCGAGGGCAATTTCGTCATTTTTCGCGACTACGTCGGAATGGACTAAAATTTGACAGGTTGATCGGACACAAAAATCGCGCTGGGGTCAATTTTGTCATTTTTTGCGACTGTGTTGGAATGGGCTCAAATTTGACAGGTTGATCGGGAAAAAAATCGTGCCATGTGATTTTCGTCATTTTTCGCAACTGTGTCGGCATTGGCCAAAATTTGACAGGTTGATCGGAAACAAAAATCGCGTCGAGGGCAATTTCGTGATTTTTCGCGATTGTGCCGGAATGGGCTAAAATCTGACAGGTTGATCGGAAACGAAAATCGCGCTGGGGGCAATTTCGTCATTTTTCGGGACTGTGTCGGAATGGGCTAAAATTTGACAGGTTGATCGGAATAAAAAATCGCACCGTTGGCAATTTCGTCATTTTTCGCGTCTGTGTCGGAATGGGCTCAAATTTGACAGGTTGATCGGGAACAAAAATCGTGTCGTGTGAATTTCGTCATTTTTCGCAACTGTGTCGGAATTTGCTAAAATTTGACAGGTTGATCGGAAATAAAAGCCACGCCGGGGACAATTTCGTCATTTTTCGCGACTACGTCGGAATGGACTAAAATTTGACAGGTTGATCGGACACAAAAATCGCGCTGGGGTCAATTTTGTCATTTTTCGCGACTGTGTTGGAATGGGCTAAAATTTGACAGGTTGATCGGACACAAAAATCGCGCTGGGGTCAATTTTGTCATTTTTCGCGACTGTGTTGGAATGGGCTAAAATTTGACAGGTTGATCGGGAACAAAAATCGTGCCGCGTGAATTTCGTCATTTTTCGCAACTGTGTCGGAATTGGCTAAAATTTGAAAGGTTGATCGGAATCAAAAATCGAGCCGTGGGCAATTTCGTCATTTTTCGCGATTGTGTCGGAATGGACTAAAAGTTGACAATTTGATCGGAAACAAAAAACACGCCGGGGGCAATTTCGTCATTTTTCGGGACTGTGTCGGAATGGGCTAAAATTTGACAGGTTGATCGGGAACAAAAATCGTGCCGGGTGAATTTCGTCATTTTTCGCGACTGTGTCGGAATGGGCTAAAATTTGACAGGTTGATCGAGAACAAAAATCGTGTAGGGTAAATTTCGTCATCTTTCGCAACTGTGTCGAAATTTGTTATAATTTGACAGGTTGATCGGAAACAAAAATCGCGCCGGGGGCAATTGCGTCAATTTTCGCGACTGTGTCGGAATGGGCTAAAATTTGACAGGTTGATCGGAAACAATAATCGCGCCGGGGACAATTTCGTCATTTTTCGCGACTGTATCGGAATGGGCTCAAATTTGACAGGTTGATCAGGAACAAAAATCGCGTCGGGGGTAATTTCGTCATTTTTCTCGATTGTGTCGGAATTTGCTAAAATTTGACAGGTTGATCGGAAACAAAAACCGAGCCGGGGGCAATTTCATGATCGGAAACAAAAATCGCGCCGAGGGTAATTTCGTCATTTTTCGCGACTGTGTCGGAATGGGCTAAAATTTGACTGGTTGATCGGAAACAAAAATCACGCCGGGGTCAATTTCGTCATTTTTCGCGACTGTGTCGGAATGGGCTCAAAGTTGACAGGTTGATCGGAAACAAAAATCGCGCCAGGGGCAATTTCTTCATTTTTCGGGACTGTGTCAGAATGGGCTAAAATTTGACAGGTTCATCGGAAACAAAAATCGCGCCGGGGTCATTTTCGTCATTTTTCGCAGCTGTGTCGGAATGGGCTCAAATTTGACAGGTTGATCGGGAACAAAAATCGTGACAGGTGAATTGCATCATTTTTCGGAACTGTGTCGGAATTGGCTAAAATTTGACAGGTTGATCGGAAACAGAAATCGCGCCAGGGCCAATTTCGTAATTTTTCGGGACTGTGTCGGAATGGACTAAAATTTGACAG
Source organism: Olea europaea var. sylvestris (assembly GCF_002742605.1). Classification (NCBI taxonomy): domain Eukaryota; kingdom Viridiplantae; phylum Streptophyta; class Magnoliopsida; order Lamiales; family Oleaceae; genus Olea; species Olea europaea. Next base: position 5,288 of record NW_019263759.1, on the reverse strand, counting down.
GTTGATTGGAAACAAAAATCGCGCCGGGGTAGTTTTCATCATTTTTCGCGACTGTGCCGGAATGTGCTCAAATTTGGCAGGTTGATCGGGAACAAAAATCGTGCCGAATGAATTTCGTCAATTTTCGCAACTGTGCTGGAAATGGCTAAAATTTGACAGGTTGATCAGAAACAAAAATCGCGCCGGGGGCAATTTCGTCATTTTTCTCGACTGTGTCGGAATGGGCTGAAATTTGGCAGGTTGATCGGAGATAAAAATCGCGCCGGAGGTAATTTCGTCATTTTCCTGGACTGTGTCGGAATGGGCTAAAATTTGACTGGTTGATCGGACATAAAAACTGCGCCAGGGTCAATTTCGTCATTTTTCGCCACGATGTCGGAGTGGGCTAAAATTTGACTGATTGATTGGAAATAAAAATTCCGCAAGGGGTAATTTCGTTATTTTTCGCGACTGTGTCGGAATGGTCTCAAATTTGACAGGTTGATTGGGAAAAAAAATCGTGCCGTGTGATTTTCGTCATTTTTCGCAACTGTGTCGGCATTGGCTAAAATTTGAGAGGTTGATAGGAAACAAAAATCGCGCCGGGGGCAATTTCGTCATTTTTCGCGACTGCGTCGGAATGGGCTAAAATTTGACAGGTTGATCGGAAACAAAAATCGCCCCGGGGTCAATTTAGTCATTTTTCGCTACTGTGTCGGAATTGGCTCAAATTTGACAGGTTGATCGGGAACAAAAATCGTGTCGGGTGAATTTCGTCATTTTTCGTAACTGTGTCGGAATTGGCTATAATTTGACCGGTTGATCGGAAACAAAAACCGCGCCTGTGGCAATTTCGTTATTTTTCGCGACTGTGTCGGAATGGGCTAAAATCTGGCACGTTGATCGGAAACAAAAATCGCGCTGGGGGCAATTTCGTCATTTTTCTCTACTACGTCGGAATGGGCCGAAATTTGGCAGGTTGATCGGAAACAAAAATCGGGCCCGGGGTAATTTCGTCATTTTTCGCGACTGTGTCGGAATGGGCTCAAATTTGACAAGTTGATCGGAAACAAAAACCGCGCCGGGGGCAATTTCGTCATTTTTCTCGACTATGTCGGAATGGGCTGAAATTTGGCAGGTTGATCGGAAATAAAAATCGGGCCGGAGGCTATTTCGTCATTTTCTGGACTATTTCGGAATGGAATAAAATTTGACTGGTTGTTCGGACACAAAAACAACGCCAGGGTCAATTTCGTCATTTGACGATGTCGGAATTGGTTAAAATTTGACTCGTTCATCGGAAAAAAAATAGCGCCGGGGCCAATTTCGTCATTTTTCGCGACTATATCGGAATGGGATAAAATTTGACAGGTTGATTAAAAACAAAAATCGCGCCGTGGTCAATTTCGTCATTTTTCGCAACTTTGTCGGAATGGGTTCAAATTTGACAGGTTGATCGAGAACAAAAATCGTGTAGGGTAAATTTCGTCATTTTTCGCAATGGTGTCAGAATTTGCTAAAATTTGACAGGTTGATCGGAAACAAAAACCGCACAGGGGGCAATTTCGTCATTTTTCGCAACTATGTCGGAATGGGCTAAAATTTGATAGGTTGATCGGAAACAAAAATCGCCCCGGGGTCAATTTCGTCATTTTTTGCGACTATGTCGGAATGGGCTCAAATTTGACAGGTTGATCGGGAACAAAAATCGTGTCGGGTGAATTTCGTCATTTTTCACAACTGTGTCGGAATTGGCTATAATTTGACAGGTTGATCGGAAACAAAAATCGCCCCGAGGGCAATTTCGTCATTTTTCGTGACGATGTCGGAATGGGCTAAAATTTGACTGGTTGATCGGAAAAAAAATTGCACTGGGGGCAATTTCGTCATTTTTCGCGACTATGTCGGAATGGGATAAAATTTGACAGGTTGATCGGAAACAAAAATCGCCCCGAGGGCAATTTCGTTATTTTTCACGACTGTATCGGAATGGGCTAAAATTTGACTGGTTGATCGGAAACAAAAATCGCGCCGGGGTCATTTTCGTCATTTTTCGCGACTGTGTCGGAATGGGCTCAAAGTTGACAGGTTGATCGGGAACAAAAATCGTGACGGGTGAATTGCGTCATTTTTCGGAACTGTGTCGGAATTGGCGAAAATTTGACAGGTTGATCGGAAACAGAAACCGCGCTGGGGGCAATTTCTTCATTTTCCGGGACTGTGTCGGAATGGGCTAAAATTTGACAGGTTGATCGAAAACAAAAATCGCGCCGGGGTAATTTTCATCATTTTTCGCGACTGTGCCGGAATGTGCTCAAATTTGACAGGTTGATCGGGAATAAAAATCGTGCCGAATGGATTTCGTCAATTTTCGCAACTGTGCCGAAATTGGCTAAAATTTGACAGGTTGATCGGAAACAAAAATCGCGCCGGGGGCAATTTCGTCATTTTTCACGACTATGTCGGAATGGGCTCAAATTTGACAAGTTGATCGGGAACAAAAATCGCGCCGGGATTGATCGGGAACAAAAATCGCGCCGGGATTGATCGGGAACAAAAATCGCGCCGGGATTGATCGGGAACAAAAATCGCGCCGGGATTGATCGGGAACAAAAATCGCGCCGGGATTGATCGGGAACAAAAATCGCGCCGGGTGTAATGTCGTCATTTTCCGCGACTGTGTCGGAATGGGCTAAAATTTGGCAGGTTGATCGGAAATAAAAATCGCGCCGGAGGGAATTTCGTCATTTTTCGCGACTGTGTCGGAATGGGCTCAAATTTGACAAGTTGATCGGGAAAAAAATCGTGCCGTGTGATTTTCGCCATTTTTCGCAACTGTGTTGGCATTGGCTAAAATTTGACTGGTTGATCGGAAACAAAAATCGCGTCGAGGGCAATTTCGTGATTTTTCGCAATTGTGCCGGAATGGGCTAAAATTTGACAAGTTGATCGGAAACAAAAATCGCGCCAAGGGCAATTTCATCATTTTTCGGGACTGTGTCGGAATGGGCTAAAATTTTACAGGTTGATCGGAAACAAAAATCGCGCCAGGGTCATTTTCGTCATTTTTCGCGTCTGTGCCGGAAATGGCTCAAATTTGATAGATTGATCGGGAACAAAAATCGTGCCGTGTGAATTTCGTCATTTTTCGCAACTGTGTCGGAATTTGCTAAAATTTGACAGGTTGATCGGAAATAAAAACCGCGCCGGGGGCAATTTCGTCATTTTTCGCGACTGTGTCGGAATGGGCTCAAATTTGACAGGTTGATCGGAAACAAAAATCGCGCCAGGGGCAATTTCGTCATTTTTCGCGACTGTGTCGGAATGGGCTCAAATTTGACAGGTTGATCGGAAACAAAAATCGCGCCAGGGTCATTTTCGTCATTTTTCGCGTCTGTGCCGGAAATGGCTCAAATTTGATAGATTGATCGGGAACAAAAATCGTGCCGTGTGAATTTCGTCATTTTTCGCAACTGTGTCGGAATATGCTAAAATTTGACAGGTTGATCGGAAATAAAAACCGCGCCGGGGGCAATTTCGTCATTTTTCGCGACTGCGTCGGAATGGACTAAAATTTGACAGGTTGATCGGACACAAAAATCGCGCAAGTGTCAATTTTGTCATTTTTCGCGACTGTGTCGGAATGGGCTCAAATTTGACAGGTTGATCGGGAACAAAAATCGTGCAGGGTGAATTTCGTCATTTTTCGCAACTGTGTCGGAATTGGCTAAAATTTGAAAGGTTGATCGTAATCAAAAACCGCACCGTGGTCAGTTTCGTCATTTTTCGCGTCTGTGTCGGAATGGGCTCAAATTTGACAGGTTGATCGGGAACAAAAATCGTGTCGTGTGAATTTCGTCATTTTTCGCAACTATGTCGGAATTTGCTAAAATTTGACAGGTTGATCGGAAATCAAAGCCGCGCCGGGGGCAATTTCGTCATTTTTCGCGACTACGTCGGAATGGGCTAAAATTTGACAGGTTGATCGGAAACAAAAATCGCCCCGGGGTCAATTTCGTCATTTTTCGCGACTGTGTCGGAATGGGATCAAATTTGACAGGTTGATCGGGAACAAAAATCGTGCCGGGTGAATTGCGTCATTTTTCGATCAACTGTGTCGGAATTGGCTATAATTTGACAGGTTGATCGGAAACAAAAACCGCGCCTGTGGCAATTTTGTTATTTTTCACGATTGTATCAGAATGGGCTAAAATTTGACTGGTCGATCGGAAACAAAAATCGCGCCGGGGGCAATTTCGTCATTTTTCGCGACGATGTCGGAATGGGCTAAAATTTGACTGGTTTATCGGAAACAAAAATCGCGCCAGGGTCGTTTTCGTCATTTTTCGCGACTGTGTCGGAATGGGCTAAAATTTGACAGGTTGATCGGAAACAAAAATCGCGTCGGGGGCAATTTCGTCATTTTTCACGACTGTATCGGAATGGGCTCAAATTTGACAGGTTGATCGGGAACAAAAACCGCGTCGGGGGTAATTTCGTTATTTTTCTCGATTGTGTCGGAATTTGCTAAAATTTGACAGGTTGATCGGAAACAAAAACCGGGCCGGGGGCAATTTCATCATTTTTCGGGACTGTGTCGGAATGGGCTAAAATTTAATAGGTTGATCGGAAACAAAAATCGCGGCGAGGGCAATTTCGTCATTTTTCGCGACTGTGTCGGAATGGGCTAAAATTTGACTGGTTGATCGGAAACAAAAATCACGCCGGGGTCAATTTCGTCATTTTTCGCGATTGTGTCGGAATGGGCTCAAATTTGACAGGTTGATCAGGAACAAAAATCGTGACGGGTGAATTGCGTCATTTTTCGGAACTGTGTCGGAATTGGCTAAAATTTGACAGGTTGATCAGAAACAGAAATCGCGCCGGGGGCAATTTCGTCATTTTCCGGGACTGTGTCGGAATGGGCTAAAATTTGACAGGTTGATCGGAAACAAAAATCGCGCCGGGGTAATTTTCATCATTTTTCGCGACTGTGCCGGAATGTGCTCAAATTTGACAGGTTGATCGGGAACAAAAATCGTGCCGGGTGAATTTCGTCACTTTTCGCGACTGTATCGGAATGGGCTAAAATTTGACTGGTTGATCGGAAACAAAAATAGCGCCCGGGGCAATTTCGTCATTTTTCGCAACTGTGTTGGAATGGGCTAAAATTTGACTGGTTGATCGGAAAGTAAAACTGCGCTCGGGGCAATTTCGTTATTTTTTGCGACGATGTCGGAATGGGTTAAAATTTGACAGGTTGATCGGAAACAAAAGTCGCGCCGGGGGCAATTTCGTCATTTTTCTCG
>NW_019263758.1:10465-14190 GCF_002742605.1 Olea europaea var. sylvestris | reverse complement strand
AAACAAAAACCGCGTCGGGGGCAATTTCGTCATTTTTCGCGACGGTGTCGAAATGGGTTAAAATTTGACAAATTTATCGGAAAAAAAAATCGCGCCAGGGCAATTTCGTCATTTTTCGCGACGGGTCGGAATGGGTTAAAATTTGACCGGTTGATCGGAAACAAAAATCGCACCTGGGGCAATTTCGTCAATTTTCCCGACGGTGTCGGAATGGGCTAAAATTTGAAAAATTTATTGGAAACAAGAATCGCCCCGGGGGCAATTTAATCATTTTTCGAGACAATGTCGGAATGGGCTAAAATTTGACCTGTTGATCGGAAACAAAAACCGCGCCGGGGGCAATTTCGTCATTTTTCGCGGCAGTATCGGAATGGGCTAAAATTTGACAGATTTATCGGAAACAAGAATCGTGCCGGGGGCAATTTCGTCATTTTTCGCGACGGTGTCGGAATCGGTTAAAATTTGAACGGTTGATCGGAAACAAAAATCGCGCCGGGTGTAATTTCGTCATTTTTCGCGACGGTATCGGAATGGGATAAAATTTGCCCGGTTGATCGGAAACAAAAATCGCACTGGGTGCAATTTCGTCATTTTTAGCGACGGTGTCGGAATGTGCTAAAACTTGACAGATGATCGGAAAAAAAATCGCACCGGGGGCAAGTTTGTGATTTTTCGCGACGGTGTCGGAATGGGCTGAAATTTGGCAGGTTGATTGGAAACAAAAACCGCGTCGGGGTCAATTTCGTCATTTTTCGCGACGGTGTTGGAATGGGTTAAAATTTGACCGGGTGATCGAAAACAAAAACCGCGCCGGGGGCAATTTCGTCATTTTTCGCGACGGTGTCCAAATGGGTTAAAATTTGACAGATTTATCGGAAACAAAAATCGCGCCGGGGCAATTTCGTCATTTTTCAGGACGGGTCGGAATGGGTTAAAATTTGACCGGTTGATCGAAAACAAAAATCGCGCCGGGTGTAATTTCGTCATTTTTCGCGACGGTATCGGAATGGGATAAAATTTGCCCGGTTGATCGGAAACAAAAACCGCGCCGGGTGCAATTTCGTCATTTTTCGCGACGGTGTCGAAATGGGCTAAAATTTGACAGATTGATCGGAAAAAAAATCGCGCCGGGGGCAATTTCGTGATTTTTCGCGACGGTGTCGGAATGGGCTGAAATTTGGCAGGTTGATTGGAAACAAAAACCGCGTCGGGGGCAATTTCGTCATTTTTCGCGACGGTGTTGGAATGGGTTAAAATTTGACCGGGTGATCGGAAACAAAAACCGCGCCGGGGGCAATTTCGTCATTTTTCGCGACGGTGTTGGAATGGGTTAAAATTTGACCGGGTGATCGGAAACAAAAACCGCGCCAGGGGCAATTTCGTCATTTTTCGCGACGGTGTCGAAATGGGTTAAAATTTAACAAATTTATCGGAAACAAAAATTGCGCCGGGGCAATTTCGTCATTTTTCGCCACGGGTCGGAATGGGTTAAAATTTGACCGGTTGATCGGAAACAAAAATCGCGCCGGGTGTAATTTCGTCATTTTTCGCGACGATATCGGAATGTGATAAAATTTGACCGGTTGATCGGAAACAAAAATCGCGCCGGGTGCAATTTCGTCATTTTTCGCGACGGTGTCGGAATGTGCTAAAATTTGACAGATTGATCGGAAAAAAAATCGCGCCAGGGGCAAGTTCGTGATTTTTCGCGACGGTGTCGAAATGGGCTGAAATTTGGCAGGTTGATTGGAAACAAAAACCGCGCCGGGGGTAATTTCGTCATTTTTTGCGACGGTGTCGGAATGGGCTAAAATTTGACAGATTTATCGGAAACAAAAATCGCGCCGGGTGCAATCTCGACATTTTTCTCGACGGGTCGGAATGGGTTAAAATTTGACCGGTTGATCGGAAACAAAAATCGCACCTGGGGCAAATTCGTCAATTTTCCCGACGGTGTCGGAATGTGCTAAAATTTCACAGATTTATCGGAAACAAAAATCGCGCGGGGGGTAATTTCGTCATTTTTCTCGACTTTGTCGGAATGGGTTAAAATTTGACCGGGTGATCGGAAACAAAAATCGCGCCGGAGGCAATTCCTTCATTTTTTGCGGTGGTGTCGAAATGGGCTAAAATTTGACAGATTTATCGGAAACAAAAATCGCGCCGGGGGCAATTTCGTTAATTTTCGCGACGGTGTCGGAATGTGCTAAAATTTGAAAGATTGATCGGAAAAAAAAATGCGCCGGGGGCAAGTTCGTGATTATTCGCGACGGTGTCGGAATGGGCTGAAATTTGGCAGGTTGATTGGAAACATAAACCGCGCCGGGGGTAATTTCGTCATTTTTCGCGACGGTGTCGGAATGGGCTAAAATTTGACAGATTTATCGGAAACAAAAATCGCGCCGGGGGCAATTTAATCATTTTTCACGACGATGTCGGAATGGGCTAAAATTTGACCGGTTGATCGGAAACAAAAACCGCGCTGAGGGCAATTTCGTCATTTTTCGCGGCAGTATCGGAATGGGCCAAAATTTGACAGATTTAACGGAAACAAAAATCGTGCCGGGGCAATTTCGTCATTTTTCGCGACGTTGTCGGAATGTACTAAAATTTGACAGATTGATCGGAAAAAAATCGCGCAGGGGCAAGTTCGTGATTTTTCGCGACGGTGTCGGAATGGGCTGAAATTTTTCAGGTTGATTGGAAACAAAAACCGCGTTGGGAGCAATTTAGTCATTTTTCGCGACGGTGTTGGAATGGGTTAAAATTTGACCGGGTGATCGGAAACAAAAACCGCGCCGGGGGCAATGTCGTCATTTTTCGCAACGGTGTCGAAATGGGTTAAAATTTGACAAATTTATCGGAAACAAAAATCGCGCTGGGGCAATTTCGTCATTTTTCGCGACGGGTCGGAATGCGTTAAAATTTGACCGGTTGATCGAAAACAAAAATCGCGCCGGGTGTAATTTCGTCATTTTTCGCGACGGTATCGGAATGGGATAAAATTTGGCCGGTTGATCGGAAACAAAAATCGCGCCGGGGGCAATTTCGTGATTTTTCGCGACGGTGTCGGAATGGGCTAAAATTTGACAGACTGATCGGAAACAAAAATCGCGCCGGGGGCAATTTCGTGATTTTTCGCGACGGTGTCGGAATGGGCTAAAATTTGACAGACTGATCGGAAACAAAAATCGCGCCGGGTGTAATTTCGTTATTTTTCGCGACGGTATCGGAATGGGATAAAATTTGGCCGGTTGATCGGAAACAAAAATCGCGCTGGGAGCAATTTCGTCATTTTTCGCGACGGTGTTGGAATGGGTTAAAATTTGACCGGGTGATCGGAAACAAAAACCGCGCCGGGGGCAATTTCGTCATTTTTCGCGCCGGGTCGGAATGGGTTAAAATTTGACCGGTTGATCGGAAACAAAAATCGCGCCGGGTGTAATTTCGTCATTTTTCGCGACGGTATCGGAATGGGATAAAATTTGACCGGTTGATCGGAAACAAAAATCGCGCTGGGTGCAATTTCGTCATTTTTCGCGACGGTGTCGGAATGTGCTAAAATTTGACAGATTGATCGTAAAAAATATCGCGCCGGGGGCAAGTTGGTGATTTTTCGCGACGGTGTCGGAATGGGCTGAAATTTGGCAGGTTGATTGGAAACAAAAACCGCGTCGGGGGTAATTTCGTCATTTTTTGCGACGGTGTCGGAATGGGCTAAAATT
>NW_019263758.1:0-10355 GCF_002742605.1 Olea europaea var. sylvestris | reverse complement strand
CGACGATGTCGGAATGGGCTAAAATTTGACCGGTTGATCGGAAACAAAAACCGCGCCGGGGGCAATTTCGTCATTTTTCGCGACAGTATCGGAATGGGCTAAAATTTGACAGATTTATCGGAAACAAAAATCGTGCCTGGGGCAATTTCGTCATTTTTCGCGACGGTGTCGGAATGGGTTAAAATTTGACCGGTTGATCGGAAACAAAAATCGCGCCGGGTGTAATTTCGTCATTTTTCGCGACGGTATCAGAATGGGATAAAATTTGCCCGGTTGATCGGAAACAAAAATCGCGCCGGGTGCAATTTCGTCATTTTTCGCGACGGTGTCGGAATGTGCCAAAATTTGACAGATTGATAGGAAAAAAATCGCGCCGGGGGCAAGTTCGTGATTTTTCGCGACGGTGTCGGAATGGGATGAAATTTGGCAGGTTGATTGGAAACAAAAACCGCGTCGGGGGCAATTTCTTCATTTTTGGCGACGGTGTCGGAATGGGCTAAAATTTGACAGATTTATCGGAAACAAAAATCGCGCCGGGGGCAATTTCGTTAATTTTCGCGACGGTGTCGGAATGTGCTAAAATTTGAAAGAATGATCGGAAAAAAAATTGCGCCGGGGGCAAGTTCGTGATTATTCGCGACGGTGTCGGAATGGGCTGAAATTTGGCAGGTTGATTGGAAACATAAACCGCGCCGGGGGTAATTTCGTCATTTTTCGCGACGGTGTCGGAATGGGCTAAAATTTGACAGATTTATCGGAAACAAAAATCGCGCCGGGGGCAATTTAATCATTTTTCACGACGATGTCGGAATGGGCTAAAATTTGACCGGTTGATCGGAAACAAAAACCGCCCCGAGCGCAATTTCGTCATTTTTCGCGGCAGTATCGGAATGGGCTAAAATTTGACAGATTTAACGGAAACAAAAATCGTGCCGGGGGCAATTTCGTCATTTTTCGCGACGGTGTCGGAATGTGCTAAAATTTGACAGATTGATCGGAAAAAAATCGCGCAGGGGCAAATTCGTGATTTTTCGCGACGGTGTCGGAATGGGTTGAAATTTGGCAGGTTGATTGGAAACAAAAATCGCGTTGGGGGCAATTTCGTCATTTTTCGCGACGGTGTAGGAATGGGTTAAAATTAGACCGGGTGATCGGAAACAAAAACCGCGCCGGGGGCAATGTCGTCATTTTTCGCGACGGTGTCGCAATGGGTTAAAATTTGACAGATTTATCGGAAACAAAAATCGCGCCGGGGCAATTTCGTCATTTTTCGCGACGGGTCGGAATGGGTTAAAATTTGACCGGTTGATCGGAAACAAAAACCGCGCCGGGGGCAATCTCGTCATTTTTCGCGACGGTGTTGGAATGGGTTAAAATTTGACCGGGTGATCGGAAACAAAAACCGCGCCGGGGGCAATGTCGTCATTTTTCGCGACGGTGTCGCAATGGGTTAAAATTTGACAGATCGATCGGAAACAAAATGGGCTTAAATTTTACAGGTCGATCGGAAACAAAAATCGCGCCGGGGGCAATTTCGTGATTTTTCGCGACGGTGTCGGAATGGGCTGAAATTTGGCAGGTTGATCGGAAACAAAAACCGCGCCGGGGGCAATTTCGTCATTTTTCGCGACGGTGTTGGAATGGGTTAAAATCTGACCGGGTGATCGAAAACAAAAACCGCGCCAGGGGCAATTTCGTCATTTTTCGCGACGGTGTCGAAATGGGTTAAAATTTGACAAAAACCGTGCCGGGGGCAATTTAATCGTTTTTCACGACGATGTCGGAATGGGCTAAAATTTGACCAGTTGATCGGAAACAAAAACCTCGCTGGGGGCAATTTCGTCATTTTTCGCGGCAGTATCGGAATGGGCTAAAATTTGACAGATTTATCGGAAACAAAAATCGTACCGAGGGCAATTTCGTCATTTTTCGCGACGGTGTCGAAATGGGTTAAAATTTGACAAACACCGCGCCGGGGGCAATTTAATCGTTTTTCACGACGATGTCGGAATGGGCTAAAATTTGACCGGTTGATCGGAAACAAAAACCTCGCTGGGGGCAATATCGTCATTTTTCACGGCAGTATCGGAATGGGTTAAAATTTGACAGATTTATCGGAAACAAAAACCGCGCCGGGGGCAATTTCGTCATTTTTCGCGACGGTGTTGGAATGGGTTAAAATCTGACCGGGTGATCGGAAACAAAAACCGCGCCAGGGGCAATTTCGTCATTTTTCGCGACGGTGTCGAAATGGGTTAAAATTTGACAAAAACCGCGCCGGCGGCAATTTAATCGTTTTTCACGACGATGTCGGAATGGGCTAAAATTTGACCGGTTGATCGGAAACAAAAACCTCGCTGGGGGCAATTTCGTCATTTTTCGCGGCAGTATCGGAATGGGCTAAAATTTGACAGATTTATCGGAAACAAAAATCGTACCGAGGGCAATTTCGTCATTTTTCGCGACGGTGTCGGAATGGGTTAAAATTTGACCGGTTGACCGGAAACAAAAATCGCGCCGGGTGTAATTTCGTCATTTTTGGCGACGGTATCGGAATGGGATAAAATTTGCCCGGTTGATCGGAAACAAAAATCGCGCCAGGTGCAATTTCGTCATTTTTCGCGACGGTGTCGGAATGTGCTAAAATTTGACAGATTGATCGGAAAAAAAATCGCGCCGGGGGCAAGTTCGTGATTTTTCGCGACGGTGTCGGAATGGGCTGAAATTTGGCAGGTTGATTGGAAACAAAAACCGCGTCGGGGGCAATTTCGTCATTTTTCGCGACAGTGTTGGAATAGGTTAAAATTTGACCGGGTGATCGGAAACAAAAACCGCGCCGGGGGCAATTCCTTCATTTTTGCGATGGTGTCGAAATGGGCTAAAATTTGACAGATTTATCGGAAACAAAAATCGCGCCGGGGGCAATTTCGTTAATTTTCGCGACGGTGTTGGAATGGGCTAAAATTTGACCGGTTGATCGGAAACAAAAATCGCGCCTGGGGCAATTTCGTCAATTTTCCCGACGGTGTCGGAAAGGGCTAAAATTTGACAGATTTATCGGAAAAAAAATCGCGCCGGGGCAATTTATTCATTTTTCGCGACTGTGTCGGGATGGGCTAAAATTTGACCGGTTGATCGGAAACAAAAATCGCGTCGGGGGCAATTTCGTCATTTTTCGCGACGGTGTCGGAATGGGCAAAAATTTGACAGATTTATTGGAAACAAAAATCGCGCCGGGGGCAATTTCGTCATTTTTCGCGATGGTGTCGGAATGGGTTAAAATTTGCCCGGTTGATCGGAAACAAAAATCGCGCCAGGTGCAATTTCGTCATTTTTCGCGACGGTGTCGGAATGTGCTAAAATTTGACAGATTGATCGGAAAAAAGATCGCGTCGGCGGCAATTTCGTGATTTTTCGCGACGGTGTTGGAATGGGCTGAAATTTGGCAGGTATATTGGAAACAAAAACTTAGCCCGGGTCAATTTCGTCATTTTTCGCGACGGGGTCGGAATGGGTTAAAATTTGACAGGGTGATCGGAAACAAAAATCGCGCCGGGGGCAATTTCGTCATTTTTCGCGATGGTGTCGGAATGGGTTAAAACTTGACAGATTTATCGGAAACAAAAATCACGCCGGGGGCAATTTCGTCATTTTTCACGATGGGTCGGAACGGGTTAAAATTTAACCGGTTGATCGGAAACAAAAAGCGCGCCGGGGGCAATTTCGTCATTTTTCGCGACGGTGTCGGAATGGGTTAAAATTTTACAGATTTATCGGAAACAAAAATCGCGTCGGGGGTAATTTAATCATTTTTCACGACGATGTCGGAATGGGCTAAAATTTGACAGGTATATTGGAAACAAAAATCGCGTCGGGGGCAATTTGGTCATTTTTCGCGACGATGTCGGAATGGGCTAAAATTTGACCGGTTGATCGGAAACAAAAACCGCGCCGGGGGCAATTTCATTATTTTTCGCGACGGTGTCAAAATTTGCTAAAATTTGACAGACCTATCGGAAACAAAAATTGCGTCGGGTGCAATTTCGCCATTTTTCGCGACGGTGTCGGAATGTGCTAAAATTTGAAAGACCGATCGGAAACAAAAATCGCGCCGGGGGCAATTTCGTCATTTTTCGCGACTGTGTCGGAGTGGGTTGAAATTTGACAGGTTGATCGGAAACAAAAATCGCGTCGGGGGCAATTTCGTCATTTTTCGCGACTGTGTCGGAGTGGGTTGAAATTTGACAGGTTGATCGGAAACAAAAATCGCGTCGGGGGCAATTTCGTCATTTTTCGCGACTGTGTCGGAGTGGGTTGAAATTTGACAGGTTGATCGGAAACAAAAATCGCGTCGGGGGCAATTTCGTCATTTTTCGCGACTGTGTCGGAGTGGGTTGAAATTTGACAGGTTGATCGGAAACAAAAATCGCGTCGGGGGCAATTTCGTCATTTTTCGCGACTGTGTCGGAGTGGGTTGAAATTTGACAGGTTGATCGGAAACAAAAATCGCGTCGGGGGCAATTTCGTCATTTTTCGCGACGGTGTCGAAATGGGTTAAAATTTGACAAATTTATCGGAAACAAAAATCGTGCCGGGGCAATTTCGTCATTTTTCGCGACGGGTCGGATTGGGTTAAAATTTGACTGGTTGATCGGAAACAAAAATCGCACCTGGGGCAATTTCGTCAATTTTCCCGACGGTGTCGGAATGTGCTAAAATTTCACAGATTTATCGGTAACAAAAATCGCGCCGGGGGTAATTTCGTCATTTTTCTCGACTTTGTCGGAATTGGTTAAAATTTGACCGGGTGATCGGAAACAAAAACCTCTCCGGGGGCAATTCCTTCATTTTTTGCGATGGTGTCGAAATGGGCTAAAATTTGACAGATTTATCGGAAACAAAAATCGCGCCGGGGGCAATTTCGTTAATTTTCGCGACGGTGTCGGAATGGGTTAAAATTTGACTGGGTGATCGGAAACAAAAACCGTGCCGGGGGCAATTTCGTCATTTTTCGTGACGGGTCGGAACATGTAAAAATTTGACCGTTTGATCGGAAAAAAAAATCGCGCCGGGGGTAATTTCGTCATTTTTCACGACGGTGTCGGAATAGGCTAAAATTTGACAGATTTATCGGAAACAAAAATTGCGCCGGGGGCAATTTAATCATTTTTCATGACGATGTCGGAATGGGCTAAAATTTGACCGGTTGATCGAAAACAAAAACCGCGCCGGGGGTAATTTCGTCATTTTTCGCGGCAGTATCGGAATGGGCTAAAATTTGACAGATTTATCGGAAACAAAAATCGTGCCGGGGGCAATTTCGTCATTTTTCTCGACGGTGTCGGAATGGGTTAAAATTTGACCGGTTGATCGGAAACAAAAATCGCGCCGGGTGTAATTTCGTCATTTTTCGCGACGGTATCGGAATGGGATAAAATTTGTCCGGTTGATTGGAAACAAAAACCGCGCCGGGTGCAATATCGTCATTTTTCGCGACGGTGTCGAAATGGGCTAAAATTTGACAGATTGATCCGAAAAAAAATCGCGCCGGGGGCAATTTCGTGATTTTTCGCGACGGTGTCGGAATGGGCTGAAATTTGGCAGGTTGATTGGAAACAAAAACCGCGCCGGGGGCAATTTTGTCATTTTTCGCGATGGTGTCGAAATGGGTTAAAATTTGACAAATTTATCGGAAACAAAAATCGCGCCGGGGCAATTTCGTCATTTTTCGCGACGGTGTTGGAATGGGTTAAAATTTGACCGGGTGATCGGAAACAAAAACCGCGCCAGGGACAATTTTGTCATTTTTCGCGATGGTGTCGAAATGGGTTAAAATTTGACAAATTTATCGGAAACAAAAATCGCGCCGGGGCAATTTCGTCATTTTTCGCGACGGGTCGGAATGGGTTAAAATTTGACCGGTTGATCGGAAACAAAAATCGCGCCGGGTGTAATTTCGTCATTTTTCGCGACGGTATCGGAATTGGATAAAATTTGCTCGGTTGATTGGAAACAGAAATCGCGCCGGGTGCAATTTCGTCATTTTTCGCGAAGGTGTCGGAATGTGCTAAAATTTGACAGATTGATCGGAAAAAAAATCGCGCCGGGGGCAGATTCGTCATTTTTCGCGACGGTGGCGGAATGGGCTGAAATTTGCCCGGTTGATCGGAAACAAAAATCCCGCACAGGGCAATTTCGTCATTTTTCACGACTGTTTCTGAATGGGCTTAAGTTTGGCAAGTTGATCGGAAATAAAAATCGCGCCGGGGGCAATTTAATCATTTTTCGCGACGATGTCGGAATGGGCTAAAATTTGCCAGGTTGATCAGAAACAAAAATCGCGTCGGAGGCAATTTCGTCATTATTCGCGACGGTGTCGGAATCGGCTAAAATTTGACCGATTGATCCGAAACAAAAATCGCGCCGGGTGTAATTTCGTCATTTTTCGCCACGGTATCGGAATGGGATAAAATTTGCCCGGTTGATCGGAAACAAAAATCGCGTCGGGTGCAATTTTGTCATTTTTTGCGACGATGTCCGAATGTGCTAAAATTTGACAGATTGACCGGAAAAAAAATTGCGCCGGGGGCTAGTTCGTGATTTTTCGCGACGGTGTCGGAATGGGCTGAAATTTGGCAGGTTGATTGGAAACAAAAACCGCGTCGGGGGCAATTTCGTCATTTTTCGCGACAATGTCGGAATGGGCTAAAATTCGACAGGTTGATCGAAAACAAATTTGACAGGTTAATCGGGAACAAAAATCGCGCCGGGGCAATTTCGTCAATTTTCCCGACGGTGTCAGAATGGGCTGAAATTTGGCAGGTCGATCGGAAACAAAAACCGTGCCGGGGGCAATATCGTCATTTTTCGCGACAATGTCGGAATGGGCTAAAATTCGACAGGTTGATCGAAAACAAATTTGACAGGTTAATCGGGAACAAAAATCGCGCCGGGTGTAATTTCGTCATTTTTCGCGACGGTATCGGAATGGGATAAAATTTGCCCGGTTGATCGGAAACAAAAACCGTGCCGGGTGCAATATCGTCATTTTTCGCGACGGTGTCGAAATGGGCTAAAATTTGAAAGATTGATCGGAAAAAAAATCGCGCCGGGGGCAATTTCGTGATTTTTCGCGACGGTGTCGGAATGGGCTGAAATTTGGCAGGTTGATTGGAAACAAAAACCGCGCCGGGGGCAATTTCGTCATTTTTCGCGACGGTATTGGAATGGGTTAAAATTTGACCGGGTGATTGGAAACAAAAACCGCGCCAGGGGCAATTTTGTCATTTTTCGCGACGGTGTCGAAATGGGTTAAAATTTGACAAATTTATTGGAAACAAAAATCGCGCCGGGGCAATTTCGTCATTTTTCGCGACGGGTCGGAATGGGTTAAAATTCGACCGGTTGATCGGAAACAAAAATCGCGCCGGGTGGAATTTCGTCATTTTTCGCGACGGTATCGGAATGGGATAAAATTTGCCCGGTTGATTGGAAACAAAAATCGCGCCGGGTGCAATTTCGTCATTTTTCGCGAAGGTGTCGGAATGTGCTAAAATCTGACAGATTGATCGGAAAAAAAATCGCGCCGGGGGCAAGTTCGTGATTTTTCGCGACGGTGTCGGAATGGGCTGAAATTTAGCAGGTTGATTGGAAACAAAAACTGCGCCAGGGGCAATTTCGTCATTTTTCGCGACGGTGTTGGAATGGGTTAAAATTTGACCGGGTGATCGGAAACAAAAACCGCGCCGGGGGCAATGTCATCATTTTTCGCGACGGTGTCGAAATGGGTTAAAATTTGACAAATTTATCGGAAACAAAAATCGCGCCGGGGCAAATTCGTCATTTTTCGCGACGGGTCGGAATGGGTTAAAATTTGACCCGTTGATCGGAAACAAAAATTGCACCTGGGGCAATTTCGTCAATTTTCCCGACGGTGTCGGAATGTGCTAAAATTTCACAGATTTATCGGAAACAAAAACCGCGCCGGGGGCAATTTCGTCATTTTTCGCGACGGGTCGGAACGGGTTAAAATTTGACCGTTTGATCGGAAAAAAAACCGCGCTGGGGGTAATTTCGTCATTTTTCGCGACGGTGTCGGAATGGGCTAAAATTTGACAGATTTATCGGAAACAAAAATCGCGCCGGGGGCAATTTAATCATTTTTCACGACGATGTCGGAGTGGGCTAAAATTTGACCGGTTGATCGGAAACAAAAACCGCGCCGAGGGCAATTTCCTCATTTTTCGCGGCAGTATCGGAATGGGCTAAAATTTGACAGATTTATCGGAAACAAAAATCGTGCCGGGGGCAATTTCGTCATTTTTCCCGACTGTGTCGGAATGAGCTAAAATTTGACAGGTGGATCGGAAACAAAAATCGCGCCGAGGGCAATTTCGTCATTTTTCCCGACTGTGTCGGAATGAGCTAAAATTTGACAGGTGGATCGGAAACAAAAATCGCGCCGAGGGCAATTTCGTCATTTTTCCCGACTGTGTCGGAATGAGCTAAAATTTGACAGGTGGATCGGAAACAAAAATCGCGCCGCGGGCAATTTCGTCGTTTTCCGCGACGGTGTCGGAATGGGTTACAATTTGACCGGTTGATCGGAAACAAAACCCGCGCCGGGGGCAATTTCGTCATTTTTCGCGACGGTGTTGGAATGGGTTAAAATTTGACCGGGTGATCAGAAACAAAAACCGCGTCGGGGGCAATTTCGTCATTGTTCGCGACGGTGTCGAAATGGGTTAAAATTTGACAAATTTATCGGAAACAAAAATCACGCCGGGGCAATTTCGTCATTTTTCGCGACGGGTCGGAATGGGTTAAAATTTGACCGGTTGATCGGAAACAAAAATCGCACCTGGGGCAATTTCGTCCATTTTCCCGACGGTGTCGGAATGGGCTAAAATTTGACAAATTTATCGGAAACAAAAATCGCGCCGGGGGCAATTTAATCATTTTTCGAGACAATGTCGGAATGGGCTAAAATTTGACCGGTTGATCGGAAACAAAAATCGCGCCGGGGGCAATTTCGTCATTTTTCGCGGCAGTATCGGAGTGGGCTAAAATTTGACAGATTTATCGGAAACAAAAATCGTGCCGGGGGCAATTTCGTCATTTTTCGCGACGGTGTCGGAATGGGTTAAAATTTGAACGGTTGATCGGAAACAAAAATCGCGCCGGGTGTAATTTCGTCATTTTTCGCGACGGTATCGGAATGGGATAAAATTTGCCCGGTTGATCGGAAACAAAAATCGCACTGGGTGCAATTTCGTCATTTTTTGCGACGGTGTCGGAATGTGCTAAAACTTGACAGATGATCGGAAAAAAAATCGCGCCGGGGGCAAGTTCGTGATTTTTCGCGACGGTGTCGGAATGAGCTGAAATTTGGCAGGTTGATTGGAAACAAAAACCGCGTCGGGGTCAATTTCGTCATTTTTCGCGACGGTGTTGAAATGGGTTAAAATTCGACCGGGTGATCGGAGACAAAAACCGCGCCGGGGGCAATTTCGTCATTTTTCGCGACGGTGTCGAAATGGGTTAAAATTTGACAGATCTATCGGAAACAAAAATCGCGCCGGGGCAATTTCGTCATTTTTCGCGACGGGTCGGAATGGGTTAAAATTTGACCGGTTGATCTGAAACAAAAATCGCGCCGGGTGTAATGTTGTCATTTTTCGCGACGGTATCGGAATGGGATAAAATTTGACCGGTTGATCGGAAACAAAAATCGCGCCGGGTGCAATTTCGTCATTTTTCGCGACGGTGTCGGAATGTGCTAAAATTTGACAGATTGATCGTAAAAAATATCGCGCCAGGGGCAAGTTGGTGATTTTTCGCGACGGTGTCGGAATGGGCTGAAATTTGGCAGGTTGATTGGAAACAAAAATCGCGTCAGGGGTAATTTCGTCATTTTTTGCGACGGTGTCGGAATGGGCTAAAATTTGACAGATTTATCGGAAACAAAAATTGCGCCGGGGGCAATTTAATCATTTTTCACGACGATGTCGGAATGGGCTAAAATTTGACCGGTTGATCGGAAACAAAAACCACGCCGGGGGCAATTTCGTCATTTTTCGCGGCAGTATCGGAATGGGCCAAAATTTGACAGATTTATCGGAAACAAAAATCGTGACGGGGGCAATTTCGTCATTTTTCGCGACGGTGTCGGAATGGGTTAAAATTTGACCGGTTGATCGGAAACAAAAATCGCGCCGGGTGTAATTTCGTCATTTTTCGCGACGGTATCGGAACGGGATAAAATTTGCCCGATTGATCGGAAACAAAAATCGCGCCGGGTGCAATTTCGTCATTTTTCGCGACGGTGTCGGAATGTGCTAAAATTTGACAGATTG
>NW_019263757.1:9316-14192 GCF_002742605.1 Olea europaea var. sylvestris | reverse complement strand
AATGAACTATATATGTCATAACTTTAACCCATTGTGTAATTGGATTTGGTGGATCTCATCTATTTATCAACTTGTCAATGGATATGTACTGTTCAATCAGAATTCTGACTCTCCATAAATTATCACAGTGCTGCTACACTTACAAATCCCTGCCAGATCTCTCTCATGCGTGGGTCCTGACGTATTTTTTTATTTTTTTCATGTGGGACCGATCCCTATAGTGAGGGGTTGGTAAAATCTTTGTACAGAGCAATTTCCAAATTATCAATTGTCATAACTTATGAGGCTGCCAGGTAGCCGTAGTTAACGAATCAAACACAATGATCCAAAACAAATAATCAAGAAGGCTTGGAGGAAAATCTTTGATCCTGCCTTCTGAAGAACAAATACATCGGATCAACCAAAATATGTGCAACTTTTGAGGCCCAAGACCTCCCAATTATGATAAAATTGTAAGATGAAATCCTTGCCTTCACATTCATGAATGCCATCTGAAGACCATAACAAGCTGAAGATGATGAATTTCCCAGACTTCTGCACAATTCTTCCTTTCTATGCTCAGTTCGGAAGGCATTTTCATTTTACCTTTCTAGGCTAGGTAATTAATTGCACAAGCTGCATAACGAGTGGTGAAGGTATGGGCCAATTGCTACATACATTTTTCTTTAAAACCTCGGATAAGACATTTGAAGGCTACAGTAATTCAGAGTTGTTTCAACAGATGTCTTGCCTAGCACGATAAAAGGGGATGTGGGGAGAAGACACCCTCGCCCTCTCGTGAATTCTATAGAAGGAAGGCTTCATCATCTTCAGAGGATCATCTCCAACTCGTATAAAAATCTCAGCAAAAATAGAAATGTACCCTCAAGTTCTCGTCTACAAAACTTAAATTTACAACTTGCTTTATTTTGTAAAACAAGTTCATTTGTAACCAGTGTTTTAAATAGCATGCTTTGACCATGCCTAGGCGCTGCCAAGGCGTGAATGCGTGATAAGCCTAGGACCTATGTGCTAGCCTATGCATAGGCGAGTCTTGACGCACATTATTATTGTTATTAATTTTTTTTTTTTTTTTCAACACTACATAAAGTTCTCAACTTTTAGGCTAATAGATTGAAAGATCTAAAAAGTTGCTTGCCCACATAAGGCATTCTCAAGGATTTTGTTGTAGTCTTTCAATATGGGATAAGAATTCCTTGGTTTGTCTATAGTACATTGTACCTTGATTTGGCTGTAATGTATTGTACCTTTTGTTTGAACGTAGTGTGTTGTACCTTTGGTTTGGATGTAGTGCATTGTACTATTGTATAAATAGTATTTATGTTTTATTAAGTTAATTAATCATTTTCCTATAGTTTACAAATTAATAAAAATTTAAAACTCTTCAAATATTTCAATTAGCATTATTATAATACATTTTGTTTATTATTCGAAATATATTTATGTTAAGCTCTTAAAATTGCACTTGATACCATTATTTATATGTATTATTAAATAATTTTTTAATTGATTAAAAATTTAAAATGATGTTAAAATAAGAAAACGTCATTTTACGCCCATGTCTTGCTTAGGCGCGCATCGACCGAAGTTTAATCTCAACGCATCATCACGCGTTGCGTTTTTTAAAATATTGTTTATAACTATCGTTGTGAAAAGAACAAAATTAGACATAATTCTTCAATTTCTTTTTTTTTTTTCTCAAACTCATTTTCAACCTCACAATTTTCAATAAAATAATTATATCCATAAATCGAAAAAATTTCCCTACTTCTTAACAACACATTCTTTAAATAAATAAATAAAAAAATTACTATTTAGAAAACGTATTTTTGTCACAAAAATGGAACCCAAACACACCCGAAATTAGAATCGATCAGCTTAGGCCAAGACGACCCAGCCCCATCCAGGACTTGCTATTACGTGGATTTGGAAATTTTGATAATTTCTGGTCATGTACAAACTCTATTCCAACGGTCAAAAACCGCCATTGAAATCCTGCCTTCCATTCTCTATTCCTTATCTCCCTCGACCACCACGAATACTTCTCTCAAATCATACATTTCGCCTTCTCAATGTTACCCCATGAGGCGTGAAAATCTTCGACTACCCTCCCATTTCTCCACCACCACTCTTTGCGTGGAATACAATGATCAAAGAATACTCCAACAACTCGTCAACCCCAATTGATTCCATCAAACTCTTTGTTTAATTACTTCGAACAGTTGGTGGCCTCAAACCAGACAAGTTTGCATTTTTATTTGTGATCAAGGCTTGTGGGTGTTGTTCCGTGCTTGGGATGGTGGATCCGTGCATTCTATGATTTTGAAGGCGGGTTTTGTTACCCACAAAAATCCAAATTAAAATAAATTCATTAATAACACTAAAACAGAACAAATAATTTAAAATTGCAAGAAGTAATAAAAGTGCGAATGAACTTTCAGCCGAGGGTTGTGTAAATACAGTTTCCTTAAAATAAATTTGTTAGCTCACTCCAGGTGTTTGAGGTTTGGTTTGAGCGTCTGTTTCTCATGATATAAAGGAAAACCAGTAGAGTTCGAGCACTACAAATACCACTTCGATAAATTGACTTAGTATCCAAACAATATCACCAAAACTGAGAAGGAAAACAAAAAAATTCAGCTAGACAGAGCTGTAAAACTATGCAGTATGTAGATAATGTATTGGTTCTTACATGGAATATGGAAAAATGAGTTCTCATATAGACTGAACCCCATGAATGGTGACTTAAATCTGTTCATAAGAATACTTAACTTGTATTATAATGACTATAACTCTTGGAGTTTCAATAGTTTTAGAAGTTAAAAATGTCAATTGGAGGAAAAAAATTGGCAAAACGTATGCCCTTCTAAAAAGCTAATCATGGTCATTTCAGTTTGACATTCGTGTTCACATGTCGCAATCGCATACAAGTTCAATGTTCGAAGCCTATTTTAGTCCATGATTTGCACTCTCTGCGCACGCACATGAAGATAGTCTCTATACTATACATGATCACACATTTTCAAAGTGCAATCATATATATGGTGGTATTTGCCTTCATTATTTTCCTATGTGTGATAAATCTTAATTGGTTTCCTCCAACACAAACTTATTTCATTTGGCACATTTTGAGCTCCAATTTCTCATTTACCCAAACATCATTTTTGGCAAGTAAATATATGATTTCGATTTTCTTACAGTGAAGAACACAAATCAATCTTGATCTTCCTAAATAAACGACCAGGCCACACTCAAAATTTAGGCCAAAATCAGCTTTCAACAGATTTTGGTTTGGACTCGCATGTTATTGAGAGTTTATGGTGCGTGTGGCATAATTGTGTTTGCGAGAAGAGTGTTTGATAAAATGGCTGAGAGAAATGTAGTGTCTTGGAGCTCCATGATCGCCGTTTATGCCAATTAGTATGCACATTTTTCATAAATCTTTTCTTAGTAATAGCTTGTAGCTTTTTCCCCCTTATACATGAATTTTGTTTTCTGAAATATTTTGGAGGATGTTAACATGGATCCAATTGCAAGTACTGAGATCCCGCAATCAATTCTCAACTTAGAAAGAAAGAACAATGGTTTGGCAAATAATGCATTTGAGTGTAGCCAAACAGAATGAGAAGAATAACATGATTTGAAACCCGAATTAGAAGTTTTATTATCGTATACAAGGTTGGCTAGAGCAACCTTCATTAGTTAATCAAAAAAATTTAATAACCATTCAAGAATCCTTAATAAGCAAATTTCAGGGGTCTCAACAAAGAAAGAAGCGGAAGAAACATTATTAGCTATAAAAGAAGAGGCCAATTCCGTTAACAAAATAAGAAAGAATTAAAAGAAGGTAAATCTAAAAGACGGATTGAAGGAAATTACAAGAAAAAGGGAGCTCAAG
Organism: Olea europaea var. sylvestris; assembly: GCF_002742605.1. Lineage (NCBI taxonomy): Eukaryota > Viridiplantae > Streptophyta > Magnoliopsida > Lamiales > Oleaceae > Olea > Olea europaea. Next base: position 10,294 of record NW_019263757.1, on the reverse strand, counting down.
AAAATTGCAACAAAAGAGATCAATTTTATAAACGAACTAATGGCTTGTGCTCTGTATGTGAAAAACAAGGCCATTATGCTGGACACTATTGGTTTAAAAAGAATTCGGTAGAAGGTAATATGGCAACCTTCGACGAAGAAGAGAAATACAATAGTGAAGAAGAATGAGATACTGTAGCATCTACAATAGTAATTGAGTAGGCTTGAGAAAATGAATGTAATTCAAGTTAAAAGGACGAATCAGCATTAGTAGTTGTCCTCTCTGAACAGTTGGATTGCTAAGACGGTTGGATCGATGACTTAGGAGAAGACATTATGGTTCCTAAAGAATCTTCTTGGTGGACTCCATAAAGGGAGGTACTACCAGATTCAAAAGAAGTGTTTGATGAAGAATATTCTTGGTAGACACAGCAGATGATGGAGCTGCTAGATTCAAGGGAAATGAAAGACAAAATATAAGAGGAGATCACAGAAGTACAACAAAGCCCTAAGGAATTTAAAGATTTACAAGTGTCAAGTGATAAAGAAGAGTCTGCAAGAGTAATACAAAGTCCTAGGCAGATGAGTGTGCATCAGACAACACTAGAGGAGATTAGGCTGAGTCAACAACAAGAGAGTAAGGTACGTACAATTTTACAATCAAGAATAAGGAAGTCGTGATAAGAAATCAAATACCAAGCATGTTAACGTAAAAATAGATGAAGAGAAAATTATAAAAGAGCCAGATATATTTGAAGCGGATTCGTTGAATGAAGGATGAAACACTTCTAAATTGGTTGAGTTTCAGGCAAAGATGACCGTGACGAAAAAGAAACTAGTCAAATTGGAAAGTCGCCGCTGAAGTGGAGAATTGAAGAATCATCACCAACTTTTGTTCCAACATTATTTGGATTTCCAGATTTTTCCAAGGGATGTGCTATGGGTACATAAAAGGGGGGTACATAATGGTGTCCCCCCCCCCCCCCCTCCCATGTGCCGG
>NW_019263757.1:0-9289 GCF_002742605.1 Olea europaea var. sylvestris | reverse complement strand
CCACCTGAATATCATATTCAGGTGGGCCCGACACATGTGAGGGGGGGCACCATTATGTACCCCCTTTATGTACCACAAGGGTTTTCCTTTTTCCCATTGCAGCCAAGCCTTGAAGAAGCTAGAAGAATTCCATTGCTGCCAAAGCTGGATAAATCTGGATTACAATAATTAATTATTTACTTACCTATTAGATTAATCTAGATAGTTACTAACCAACTTTGGGTCCTATAAATATAAGCTCCATGTCATAGTATATTAGTATGTACATATGAGAGACAGAGAGAATTGAGATTAAGAGAGTGCGGGAAGAGTGAGGAGATAATTGATAAGTGTGTGTGTGAAGAGAGTGGTGAGAAAGAGAGAGAGTGCAGAGAATTCACAAAGGAAGAGCAAGTGGAATGTTATAATTAATATTGAGGTGCTTGTTTAGTGTGTGGTAAGGAGTGTTAATAAAAAATTAATTGTACAAGTTTGTTATATAATAAAGAGAATTTCTTTTTTGTTCCAAATTCAACACTTACTTGAACAAACATAGAGCAAAATTGCCCTCAGGAGAATAAATTTTTGAACCAGATCTTTATTTGAAAAGCCTTCCCAATTATTGGTACCATATAATGAAGTGAAGAGCTTGATTGCAGTTTTGATTTTTCTTCAAATTATTGAGCTAATTTCCTCGTATCTTCCTTTTCTTTTTGGCATGACGATCAATTTTACATTTTTTTTATCATGCTTTATGTTTGTATTTTTGTTACTCTGTTGAGCTTTGAAGTCTTAGAGTAAATATCCTTTGGGTGCTATAATGGCGTTCCAAGAGACAGGGTAAATGAAAAGCCACACTTGTTACTATGGTTAGTTTGCTTGCTACCTGTACCAACCTCCTCATGATCAGACATGGAAAGTCCATTCACCTGCACATACTCGCTAATGGTATAGAATTGCATGTTGCTTTGGGTACTGCCCTGCTTAATATTTTAACGATATTGAATTGCACGTTGCTCTGGGTACTGCCCTGCTGAATATCTATGCCAAATGTGGTTTCATAGAGGAAGCATTCCATATATTTAGTTCCATGAGCGAGAAAAATCTGTAGTCATGGACTGCCACGATTTCCAGCCTCACAGAAACTGGCGATAGAGAGGAATCTATTTCTCTGTTTACCAGAATGGAAGAAACTGGTCTGAGGCTTGATGACAAGTCATTTTCAGCAATCCTGTGTGCTTGTAATCACAATTGTCTTGTAGAAAAGGGGAAAGAACTTTTTGAAAAATGGTGAATGTTTACAATATCAAGCCAACCATGGAACATTACAGGTGCATGGTTGACTTATATGGGAGCACTGGGAAGATTGAAGAGGTTGTATCAGATTATTATAGGATGCCTATGGAACCAAACTCTGTTATATTGGGGAGTTATCTTAGCTCTTGTAAACAACACGGTTTAAAGCAACTTCCGTCTTCTGGTCAAAATAAAGACCAACCTTGGAGGAAACTATATATTTGCAGCCAGTGTGTCATCCCTGTCTGGATATTGTAATGACACTAATTAAGCTTAGAGCTGCCATGAAAAAGAAAGGCCTGCAAATAGTTCCCGAATGCAGTTGGGTGCAGCTTCCTGGTGGTTGTTTAGAGGGGAGTGGCGAAGAAGTAAGATATCTAGTCCAAGTGACTAGTTTTTGCCGTCTCTGAATTCTTTATAGTACAAAAGGTCTGTTGTAAGTTAGAAACAGCCCACAATGGATTGCTTACCATGCTGCCAATGATTATGGAAGTCTGGACATGCTAGGTAGAGAAGTGTTCTTTCAGTTCAACATTGTAGGACATTTGCAGGAGAAAATTACATGAAACAGTACCATATTCTATCCAGATTGATATATTAATGTTGGGCTGTGATGCTCAATGGCCTTTTTTAGGGGCTGTGATGACAAAAATGGGCTAAAGCCCAAATTACTGGTTTTACAAATGACTAAGCTCTTGCCCAATAACTTGACCCGATCCACCCTGGCCCAAAAATAGGTTTAAAAGCGTGTTTCTATGGCGTGGTGTTTTTTTAACGCAACCAGAAACACGCTTTCTTCAGTTTCTCTTGGGAGCCCCTGATCGTTGGATGAAACTTTGATCAATGGCTACCTCTTGTGGGTATAAATACATCCACCCCTTGCCCTAATCAGTTGGAACGTCATTTTTCTTTTTCTTGAGCAGCTACTTGAGATTCGAGATCCTTCCAAAACCCTTCTTCTTCTTCGTGAACATCCAATCTCTGATTGGATTCGTTTTCTAAGTGAAACTTCTATGTGAAACCAAATACTAAGAGATTGGTAAGGGTTTGGTGTGTGATTTTACCCTTGTGGTTTCCTTTAAACTGATAGAGGAAAACCTTAGGGTTGGGGGAATCGAGTGGGTCAAACAGACGGGTACAATCCTGTGATTTTTCATGAGTCTGAGCCCTAAACTAAAAGGATCTCCATCTGATGCCTTTCGGTTTTGAGTTTTCTACGAGCTGCAGAACAAATTATGGATCTGGAATATTTTCTTGTAACTCATTCTTGATTGTTTTATATTTTGGTACTTACATCTTTGTGTGACAGTGGTATCAGAGCCTTCGGTTGGCTCGTGTGGGTGAATCGAACCACGTTCTTGCGAGATACTGTAGATCTGTGACTGGAGTAGTACGATCTTGAGTATTGTGGACTTTCGGCTTCGTGAAATCTGTGGTGGTCAAGTGAAACGATCACCACTGTGGTTTAATTCTTTGATCCCCAAAATTTTTTTTTTTTATTGTCTGGTCTTTTTTTTTTCTTTTGTTACATGCCCTAGTTGACTAATAATGCTTTCCTAATTGATTTTGCATTTGGAACTGTGTGACTAGTGATAATCTGCCTATACTTGTCTATTAATCAGTATTAAGCATACTTGTAAATTTTGTCTCTGATTCTTGTTATACTGAAATAGTATAACAACACTTGTGATTGTCTTTGTTCTCGATTTTTTGTATTAATACCTCTCAAATCTTTCTTTAACAAAAAAAAAAGAACCTCTACCCTCCACTCAAACCTTGACCTGAGATCTTGAGTCTCACGGAATCCTGGTAGGGCTGGGAAGTTGATCCTTAAGCTTTGTACTGGGTATAGTGTGTATGTTAAAGTTGTTATTTCCGCACTTACACATATTTTGCTGTCTTGCCTGTAATAGTAAAAAAAAAAAAAAATCTCTGCCTCTTATCTGCCTGTTGTGATCAAAACAGTTTTTTCTAAGTGTTACTTATTTTGATCTATAAAATGACCACCACTAGTTTTGAACTTGGGGTCTTTAATGAGAAAGGAGATTTTCCTATATGGCAACAAAAAATGAGAGGGGTTTTAGTACAACAGAAAGTGTCTAAGGCAATAATTGGAGAGTTTCCTGAAACAATGACACAAGAACAGAAAACTGAATCATATGATTTAGCTTATACCTCAATTATTCTCCACCTCTCTGACCAAGTGTTAAGAAAAGTAGGAAAATTAGAAAATGCTCAGGCTCTATGGGAGAAATTAGAGGAGTTGTATTTAGTAAAGTCTTTACCTAATAAGCTCTTCCTTCTAGAAAGGTTTTTAGTTTTAAAATTGATCCAACCAAAGACCTGGATGATAATCTTGATACCTTCAATAAATTGGTACAAGATATCACTAATGCAGGGGATAAAATTTCTGAAGAATATAAAGCAGTAATACTTCTTAATGCCATACCAGAGGCATATAGGGATGTCAAATCTGCCATTAAGTATGGCAGAGACACTTTGACTCCTGAAATTGTTATAAATTCTATAAGAAGTAAAGAATTGGAACTTAAAACTGAAAGACAAGGGAAGGAATCTGAGATTTTGTTCATGAAGGAAAGACAACCAAAGAGGCAATATAATAACTATCCAAATCAAAATCATTCAGGAAACAGAAATAGAAAGAAATTCAGGAGTAAATCAAGATCTAAATCAAAATCAAGAAATAACAGGAAGTGTTATGGTTGTGGTAAACTTGGACACTACTTACAAGATTGCCATAACAAGAAAATAGAACTTAAAGAAAAGAAAGTTGATGAGGGAAATGTTGTTGAGCCTGCTGAACCTAATACAGTTGATGTATATGTGGTGGCTCAGCAACCTGATCTGGAAGTGGCAAATTATGCTCACAACAGATATGTCCATGAGTGGATATTGGACTCAGGTTGCACTTTTCATATAACACATGAAAGGTCCTGGCTTCAAGATTTTAAGAAGGTAGGAGGTGGTGAAGTGGTTATGGGGAATAACATTGCCTGCAAAGTTGAAGGCTTAGGTAATGTGACCCTAAAATTTGAAAATGGATACAAGTATACCCTAGAGAGAGTGAGGTTTGTACCTGAACTCAAAAGGAATCTAATTTCTATGGGAGAATTAGATGACCTAGGGATGTGTGGTAGATAAAGAAAAATGAAATCTATGTAGTTAAAGCTGAAACAGTACTTGAAAATAATGCTACTGTTTCTAACACTGAATCTGATTCCACCCTAAAATGGCATAAAAGGCTTGCACATGTTGGTGAAAAAGGTCTTACAATCCTACATAAAGGGGGGCATTTGGTAAGGTCCAAATATAAAAAATACCCTTCTGTGAAAGCTGTACTTTAGGCAAACATTACAGACTCCATTTTAATTCTGGGAAGCATAAATCTACTTCCTCATTGGAATATATCCACTCTGATTTGTGGGGTCCAGCCTCCACAACTACCCAAGGGGGGAATAAGTATTACCTCTCAATAATAGATGACTTTTCAAGAAAAGTGTGGGTGTTTCTATTAAAACACAAATCTGAAACTTTTGAAAAATTTAAGAGTTGGAAAGTCCTTATTGAAAATCAAATGTCAAGAAAGATCAAAATTTTGAGAACTGATAATGGACTTGAATTTTGTAATTCAGAATTTGATAAATTTTGTGAACAAAATGGAATTCTAAGACACAAAACTGTCCCATACACTCCCCCAACAAAATGGGTGGCTGAGAGAATGAATAGGACCTTGTTTGATAAGGTCAGGTGCATGATGGTGGGGTCTGGAGTTCCCAAGGTGTTGTGGGGGGAGGCTGTTATGACAGCCACATATATAGTGAATAGAACCCCATCTAGTGCTTTGGAAGGAAAGACACCTGAAGAGAAGTGGTCTGGGAAACTACCAGACTATTCCCACCTTAAAATTTTTGGGTGTACAGCTTACTGTCACCAGAATTTGGGGAAATTGGAGCCAAGAGCTCAGAAATGTGTGTTCTTAGGTTATCCTGAAGGAATTAAAGGCTATAGGTTATGGGCTAGAGGTCATGGGGGATATAAAATGATAACGAGTAGAGATGTTACCTTCAATGAGAAAGAGATGCCCTGTTTTGAAAAACAAAGGTCTACAGACCCTGAAAATCCAAGTGTGACAAGGTTTCAGGTGGAGTTGGGATCTCAAACAGTTTCTATTCCTAATAATAATATGGGAGAAAATGAACCTATACTACCTCAAACTCAGACTGAATTAGAACATTCAAGAGTGCAGGAACATGAACAAATTGAAATGACTGATCCCAGTCAACAAAATGATCTTAGTGACCATCAATTGACTAGGGACAGGCCTAGAAGGAACATTAGAGAACTTACAAGATATGAAGACTATTTATCCTATTCTGTCATGTCTTACAATGACCTAGCCTATAAGGAACCCAAGACCTATAATGAAGCCATGAGATGCAACCAGTCTGGTAAGTGGGAAGCTGCCATGAGAGGAGAGATGGACTCTTTAATGAAAAATAAAACTTGGGATCTCGTGCCTAGACCCAAAAATAAATCCATAGTTGACTGTAAATGGATTTACAAGGTAAAAGAAGGCAATTCAGAAAATGAGCCTGTAAGATTTAAAGCAAGATTAGTTGCTAAAGGGTTTACACAAAAACAAGGTGTAGATTATAATGAGATATTTTCACCTGTTGTAAAATACACAACTATTAGAGTCCTACTTGCATTAGTTGCACATCACAATTGGGAATTAGAACAAATGGATGTAAAAACAGCTTTCTTACACGGTGATTTAGATGAGATAATTTATATGTCACAACCCGAAGGTTTTGTAAATAAATCTAAATCTGATTCTGTGTGCTTACTTAAAAAATCCTTATATGATTTAAAACAGTCACCTAGACAATGGTATAAGAGGTTTGATAATTTTGTCATGACTGTTGGTTTTGTAAGAAGCTCTTATGATCATTGCCTTTACTTTAAAGAAAATTCTGATTCTTCGATATCTATTTTTCTGTTACTTTATGTTGATGACATGCTGTTAATTGGGTCTGATTTAAAACAGATAAATAATATTAAAGAGACACTTGGGGCTGAGTTTGAAATGAAAAATCTGGGGCATGCTAAAAGAATATTGGAAATAGATATACTTAGAAAAAGAGCACAATCCACTTTGATTTTGACACAATCAGCTTACATAGAAAAGGTCTTATCTAAGTTTTCCATGCATGAATCAAAACTTGTGTCTTTACCTCTAGCTAGTCATTTCAGATTAAGTAAAGAGCAATGCCCAGTTGATGAATCTGATATAAAGTATATGGAAAAGGTTCCATATGCAAATGCTGTAGGGTCTATAATGTATACCATGGTCTGTACCAGACCTGATGTGGCTCATGCAATCAGCACTTTAAGCAGGTTTATGACTAATTCTGGTCTCGAACACTGGGAAGCACTTAAGTGGCTACTTAGGTACTTAAAAGGCACATCTAGTTCTGGATTAGTGTTTAAAAAATGTAATGAAGGAATAATGCTTAAAAGTTTTGTGGATGCTGATTTTGCTGGTAATAGGGACAATAGAAAGTCCACTTCTGCCTATATATTTACACTTTGTGGTACCTGTGTGAGTTGGAAGTCTCAATTACAGCCTATAGTTGCTTTATCAACCACAGAGGCTGAGTATGTTGCTGCCACAGAAGCTGTAAAAGAAGCTTTGTGGCTTAAGGGATTATTATTTGAAATTAAAATGTTAAGTGAACCTGTTGTTGTATATTCTGATAGCCAAAGTGCAATACACCTGTGTAAGAATCCTGTTTTTCATGAAAGAACTAAACACATAGATGTAAAGTTGCATTTTATTAGGGATATTGTCACAAATGAATCTGTTCTTCTTGAAAAAAAATCCTACACAGTATAATCCATCAGTATGGGGACAAAGGTATTGCCCCTTTCTAAGTTTAAATCATGTTTAGCACTTTTGAATATTGATACAGGTTAATTTCTCCAATACAGGTACAACTTGGTGTCAATAGGAGAGCTACAAGTGTACAGAAACCCCATTGGCATCAAGGTGGAAGTTGTTGGGCTGTGATGCTCAATGGCCTTTTTTAGGGGCTGTGATGACAAAAATGGGCTAAAGCCCAAATTACTGGTTTTACAAATTACTAGGCTCTTTCCCAATAACTTGACCCGATCCACCTTAGCCCAAAAATAGGTTTAAAAGCGTGTTTCTATGGCGTGGCGTTTTTTAACGCAGCCAGAAACACGCTTTCTTCAGTTTCTCTTGGGAGCCCCTGACCGTTGGATAAAACTTTGATCAATGGCTGTCTCTTGTGGGTATAAATACATCCACCCCTTGCTCTAATCAGTTGGAACGTCATTTTTCTTTTTCTTGAGCAGCTGCCTGAGATTCGAGATCCTTCCAAAACCCTTCTTCTTCTTCGTGAACATCCAATCTCTGATTGGATTCGTTTTCTAAGTGAAACTTCTGTGTGAAACCAAATACTAAGAGATTGGTAAGGGTTTGGTGTGTGATTTTACCCTTGTGGTTTCCTTTAAACTGATAGAGGAAAACCTTAGGGTTGGGGGAATCGAGTGGGTCAAACAGACGGGTACAATCCTGTGATTTTTCATGAGTCTGAGCCCTAAACTAAAAGGATCTCCATCTGATGCCTTTCGGTTTTGAGTTTTCTACGAGCTGCAGAACAAATTATGGATCTGGAATATTTTCTTATAACTCATTCTTGATTGTTTTATATTTTGGTACTTACATCTTTGTGTAACAATTAAGATGATCGATCCAGAATATCAGATGGCAGAGCTGCAGCGATTGGTAACCATCCCTGCTCCACAAGATCTCTGCTGGGAGAAAGACTTGCCATTTTCACAGAAAAGAAGTTGAAGATCCTAATGAGTAATGACAAGATACAATTTCACTGCTAATTATGCAAGAGACTGAGAATGCTGAGAACATCAGGAACTCAAGCTACTTATCGGACATGTGGAACTGCTAAAATAAGTCCACATTCCACTCGATGTAAGTCTATTTTCTACTTTTTGCGAGTTTTTGACTCTCATTATTGAGGAAGTATTACACAGAAGGGTGTTCTTCAGATTGGACAAGCATTTAATCAAAATGCTTTGAATTTTTGAAATTCTTCAAATAATTTAATGCCTAATCTATAAATATGGCATGATAATTAAAATAATTTCATATACGTCATCTCTTCATAGAACTCACAATAAGAATATTTGAATGATTTATTACACTTTATCACTTCCTTTTATCAAAGGTACACAATTTGACCATAATACATTAAAGTAGTCATCACTTTAGAGGTTGAAGCAAGCTAATGCACAATCTTTTTGTGTATGTCTAATATCGTCGTCTTCTAAACAAGGGAAACCATCTTTCTTGCAAAGAAGCACGGTGAGTGATCATGAACATAAGGAACACAAGCAGAATAGCGACTCCCCATGGTGACCCTCCGGCCCTATGAAGTGCATCCTTCTTGGGCAATGACATAGCGAATGGGACTCTCTGTGGATTGTGGACAGACAACCAGTGCAGGATAAGTAGAAGTAGCACTGGTAATATCATGAGGGATAACTTGATCTGATTCATCAAGTCTTCATACAAGAACTCATAGTTTATGTACCAAGTTATGATCAAGAAGAGAAATAGTACAGCTAGGAAGAAGAAGAAGGTGATTGGCAGTGACAAATATTGGAGATAATCAGAATAAGTTGAATTGTAATATCTAGCCATCTCTGTATGTTATCTAGAGAGAGAGAGAGCTTGAATATTTGAGGTCTTTTCATTGTATATATAGATGCTTTAAAGTTAAAAGTTGATCTAATCTAGAATCAATAGGTAACCTTTAAAGAGAAAGTTGATTGAGCAAAGAAGATGATACTTTATCGTTTCATCAGATTAGATGAAACTACCTAGTTTAATGGATGAAATTTTAACTTTTTTCCTTCTACAATATCATCAAGTTTAGTTCAATTCGAT
>NW_019263756.1:0-14197 GCF_002742605.1 Olea europaea var. sylvestris | reverse complement strand
GTGCTACTTCCGAAACAATAACACGATAAATTATTAATTTAGAATTTATAAAAGAACATCAACAATATTTAATCAAGTGAAAGACGCAAAGAGAATTTAATAATCTACATAAATGTATATTTTGCAACTATATAAAAATAAATAAAATTAAAGCAAATAGTACGTGAATAAGCATGAATTAATGGGTACATGCAAAAGTTATTTAAAGCAGAGTAGAAGCAAAAGTTGGGCAAAAAAAAGTTCACAAAAAGAAAAATTCACACGTATGATTGCCTGATAAAATTGCAGAAAATTTGAACATGCTAATGCAATGATTGTGGCACAAATTTAGCGGCACAAATTGGACTTGTGAATGAAGGATTTGTGGCACGGATTGAGTTTGTAAATAAAATTGGATTTCCAAATAAATGCGCAAAATTGAACTATCAATTTATGAATCAAGAGGCAAAATCAGTATAAAGTGTATATAAAAAAATTACATGTCACCAAATTGATTTTGATACACGTAATAAATGATTATAATTAAAAAAAATGATTACTTTTACTGAACTTTGAAAAATTAAGTTATCGTACAAATAACGTGCTATAAACTAGAGAGAAAAAGAGAGAATAAAAGAAAAAAACCAATAAACTTTTGTGCTATATTAAGAACTAAAAGCCTATACTTATAGGAACGAATCGTGGATGCAACGGTAATAATTTTTAAAGCTATAAGAGTACAATTGTTATTTACTAACAAACTTACCATTTACAACATGAAATAAAATATGACTAAATTTTACGATAATCTTCAATTTATTGCAATCTTGCCTTTTTTTATTCGGACTTTGAACTGTTATAGGAAAACACCGGAGTTTTTAGCGCCGTATTTCAATTTTTTAAAATTGTTGTTGGGCATGTTGGCTAATTAAGGTTAATTCTTTTACTTAACTCTTTATCTTCAAACATATTATTTATTTTTGGGGAAAACATTACTTATATTAATATTAATTCTTATTTTATTCGTAAATTGACAATTGACTCATTTTCAAATTTTACCAATAAATTATAATTCATTTTAAAACTTATTTATATGAAAACTTTGGCTATAAGCAGGGACGTATAAAGCCCATTTAATTTTTTTAATGCAAAAACTTTTTTTACGTAAAAAAAAATTACGAAAAAATATTTTATTAGTACTTTTTTTATTTTACACATTAGTCCTGTTTGCAGTCCGACGATGGATCTGTCCTTGCTTATAAGTAAGAAAACTGTTTTCAATTTTGTATGGCCCAAAATTTCTGTTCTTGACAGTGATTAGTGCGTTGAATTTCATGCTGAAAGATGGTGAATTAGTGGAGTTGCTGACGCTGAGATTTTCGATATTGATCGAGTGAATTCTGTATTTGGGCCGTCTGATGCGCATTATTGTTAAATCAAACGCTGTTATGACTATGGTTTGAAAAACTATGAAGAGAGCAATGTATACCACCAGTTTGAGACGGTTCTTTCGGCGGAGCTCCGACGACTGCGCCGCCGCTGATTCTATGTTTGACGGCGGTGGAGGGTTGATTTGTCATGGCTTCTCTTCCATTTCTTGAACTCTCATGATAATTTGAAGAGTAAGATACGAATGTAATGATTATTTTCGGTTGAACAAAAACAGAATTTATAGGGCAGTAAATTGCAGAGTGAAAGGCAAAGGTCACACAATATTAAACTGAGAAGCAAGATATTCAAAACAGCATAAAGTAAAATAGTGCAGGAAATTAGAGATTCAACACAAGACTTCTTTCGGCCTAAGCCTCGGAAGTTCGATGATCGCGTCAAATGCCTACATCTCCCGTTGAGCATCAAATAAGTTAGATTACGCTCGGTTGCATTATAACAACCAAAATTGGCAACGAAGTATTACAAATGTTCAACAAATACAGGGAGATAAAGCAAATACACTTATCTCTCAAGATCGACCCAACACCTTCGAAGAATCACAGAGAATCTCACTGCACTTCTCTCAAAACATCACAACTCAAGAGAACATAGGGTTTTAACAGATAATCACTCAGAATATCTAACCAAATCACTAAGATTTAAAAGTTTAAGGCCTCAAATCAGATATTTAAGCCAAAGAATCAAACAGACAAAACCCTAACCAGACGAGAGGATTTTTTTCTCTCACAAGAACCAAGAGTCGGACGCGTTAATTGGAAGAAGAGCATGCCAAGTGAAATGACACCAATAATAGAAGGTTCCAGATCCAATCCAACAGTCCAAGTTAAGCCACATGTCTCCATCCAGTTGAAAGTGTTAATTTAATAAAGTTGCAATTTCATAAAACACGACTTTCCAATATTAAAAATTCTGGAAGCATATAACCACGGCTAGAATCACACAGAGGAAGAGGAAGAGGAAGAGGAAGAGGAAGACGCTTACAAGTTGTAATTTTGATCTAGAAGGTAGAAAATAAACTGTTGTTTGACTTTGACTTTTGTAACTTGGAACTTACAGTCTACATGGTGTAAAGTCGTGTTGGCGGCTTCAATTTATTTTTTATTTTCAGTAATTAAATAATTAAGTTCACATGTAAACCATTGAATTCTAAGGAACCATTTGAAAAATTAATCAGTAACAAATAATCTAAGTCCATTTGATTTAGCATAAAAGAGATAAAATTTAAATTAAATTAATAATTAACTTTAATTATATATTTCAAAAAGAATAATATTATTTGCAATCTTTTACTATCGCAGTCGTTCTACGTGATATATATGAGGTGGTTAATGGCTTGATGCATAAGACTATAAAAAAAACTACCACATTAATGCATCAAATCACTGACTATCACATGTATGTCATGTAGGTTGATCATGATGGTTGACGATTTCAAATAGCATTACTCTTTCAAAAAATCATAATTTTTATCAAATTTTCAATTATACATTTATCAATCTTTATTAAAATTATTGTTGACCTCGCAAATTGGACCCTTCACATGGCCAACCGATAGATACTCCACGTATTCCTCCCTGTGCACAGTCAACGCATGGTCAAATGCACACGGCTGGAACCAGCGGGGGTGGTAGCGGCCGCATACACTCCGACGATCAAATTAGCTTCAGGTGATCGGAACAATACCAAGGTTGTGCAAAATAGTGAGGAGGAGAATATATATTTGCTTGTTATGGAAAGTTATGTTGTAAAAGTTTTATTACCTTTGCCTCTTGTCAAACTTTGAGTATTTATAGATGAGGAGAACCGTTGGATGTGGGACACGTGTATGCATCTAGCGGTGTGAGGCGTCTGCTCATAGGCGTCAATCAGCCGCTTCTATAGAGTGGGCGGGTAATTACTTCTTCCGAGTTGAGTTGACATAAAGTTGATGCGTCACATCAACTAGACTCATGGAGACGTCAAATCAATTAAAACTTAGGAACAGAAAGGATCCTGACATAGATCTCTTTCTGAAATTGGCGGCGGATCCTAGTAGAGGTCCTCAGAGTGCGCCTCGGGTTCAGGGACGAGGACGCTTCGGTCGATTCAGTAGAATTGTCTATACCTCACAGTGCGTTAGCAGATCGACAACATTGGTGGTGAAGTCACTTCGGAACCACTTCGGATGGGTGCTGAACACCTTGTAATAGGCAGAGGTAGACTCTCCGAAGTGGTTTGGATAGGGGCGTAATAGTGGTCCCCCCAAGTTTAGGCATGAATATTTATATCATGGGTGAACTTGTTTTCCCAATCGAGTATGTTTGCCTCGGGACAGGAACCTCGGTTTGTGAGAGCTTGCGGGTTGGTTTTCCATTTTTACGAAAGAGATGTAGGTGGGGAAATATTTTTGACAGATGCGATAAAGCTTAATCATTGACTAAGGAAGGAACTTATCTATAACCGATGTGCTGGCCTATAGGACGATGCGATGGGAGGCAGCCTAAGCTTTGTAAAGCTTAGGAGGGAACACAGACACAGAGGCGATGACCCACAGGGGACTCCGCATCAGGTGCGTCGAAACTTTGTAAAGCTGACTGAGGAGCTCATTTACCACTGGTATGCTGACCCACAGGGACAACGCCTTGGAAGATGGCTAAAGTTTTGTAAAGCTTAGGAGGGAATGCAGCTACAGAGGTGGTGACCCACAGGGGACTCAACGTCAGGTGCGTCTAAACTTTGTAAAGCTGAGTGAGGAGCTCATCTGCCACCGGTGCGCTGATCCGTAGGGAACTCCGCGTCAGGTGCGTCTAAGATTTGTAAAGCTAAGTGAGGAGCTCATCTACCACCGGTGAGCTGACCCACAAGGACGACATATTGGGAGATGGCTAAAGTTTTGTAAAACTTAGGAGAGAATGCAGCTACCAAGGCGATGACCCACAGGGGCATCCGCGTCAGGTACGTCTAAACTTTGTAAAGCTGAGTGAGGAGCTCGATCTGAGGCGGGCATCTCGACGTTAAATGATTTGACAGCTGTCATGTATTTTCAAGGCGACAGTTGGGTGCGATACCCATTCCTAGAAAAGGCTGCTGTGGCTACTTATTGTAGACGGCTGATGGTGATCGAGGCAACGCGTTTCGCATGAGCGTGAAGGTCACAACTAGATCTTAGGCGTAGATCAAATTTGGCGTTTCATTTCAACGGCCTAGATTGATGATGCGACCGACGGCCTAGATTGATTGCATTTGAATTCAATGTTGGAGATCAGTTGGGACGCTCTATAAAAGGCAGACTTGAGCGTTTTTGGAGCTTTTTACTTTTGCGAAATCAAAAACCTCATTTGCTCTCAAAATCTTTGCATTTTTGGCATTCTTCAAGCACTTTCTGACGAGAAATCCCAGTTTTCGATGACTTACGTTGTTTCTTGACCATTTCTGGCTACGGGACACTCCATTTCAAAAGTTTCAGTAAGTATTTGACACTTTTCATTTCTGAAAATGGCTTCTAAGGGTAGTGGTAGCTCGAGGAGGGGCTTGGAACTAGTGAGGATGGACGAGCCCATTTTGGCCACCTCCTCTGAAATAGTCGAAGCGATTATTGGGGGAGAGAACATATGGAAGAGACCAGATAGCCTAGTAGACACATCTGTGCATTGGGGGGCATCGGATTACCCCTCTAAGCTAAAGGGTGCCGACCTGGAAAGACTTAGGGTTGAATATAGGATCCCAGATAGTGTAGATCTGAACCTACCTGAACCTGATAAGCGGCCCTTAGGCTACCAATCCACCCTTTCTTCCGTATGGTACTTCGGTCATACGGTTTAGCTCCTATCCAATTGAACCCGAACTCTTGTAGCCAAATGGTGGACTCCTGGATGTTATGGAAGGAGGCTTCGCTTGGGGTAGAGATGCATTTTTCTGTATTCCAGACCCTCTATATCCCCAAGGTAGCGGCTGGGAGGGATAAGACCAGGGGCTGGTACTACTTGACCTCATAGGGTTCCCACACTTCATTCGTGCTTGATCTGTCGAGCTCCATTAAGGAGTGGAAGAACTCATGGTGCTGGGCTGCCGGGAGATGGGACACGATGGAGAGGGACCCCTGGCGCCTCTTACGATCCCCATGAAGTATTCAACACTTAGTGAGTACTGTGGCTTTGTGTTTCATGTTTATTCTTCTTCGGTTCGGTTCTTAACTACTCTGTTTGTTTTTGAAGACACTCTTCCTCAGTGTGAGTTATCCACCTACGACTTCGACATCATCTGCATCATTTACCAGCTGCCTCCAAAGAGGAGATCATACCACCTGCTGATTAGAAAAAAATCCACTTCGTGACGCATGACTTGATGGCCTCTCAAGGTAAATGTCCCAAAGCAAAAATCTTTCAACACTTTTCGAACTGTTTGCACTTGTACTAAAGTACTTGTTCCCTTGTAGATAACTTTAACAAAAAGCTGCCTCTGAGGCCAGACTTTAAAACTATCCAAAAGATGATGGCAGAGGCGAGAGCCTTGAAGACCTCCTCCTTTGCGTACAAAAAAGTAGATGGAGGATCTGGTGGATGCTAGGAAAAGGCTCCAGCCTCTGACCGAGGAAGAGGTGGGAAAGGACCCAGACCCAAACCTACTGCGGAAGGGCAAGAAGCCTGCTGCCCCATTGAAGCGCCCAACTGTGGCGAGGCCACCTCCCGCTCTGAGGCAGACTACTATTCTTACCGGGGTGGTCATCCCGGAGAAGACGCCTGCACCATCAGAGGCTTCTCTTGTCCCGACCACATCGCCAGTAGCTGCTGTGCCCATTGCCCAAGTGTGGGGGCAGCCAAAGAGGAAAAAGGGCCCGTCCCTCGAAGGAGGTGGACTTCTTGGGTACCAATTCAGAGGAGCCAGTGAGAGAAGTGCTGGAGGCTCTTCCTCCAGAGATGGCTGCAGTGACGGTGGTTCACAATAAGTATTGGACCGAGGAATGGAGAGACCACACCACCTCCTACACTGTCGAGGACTTGGTTGCAGCCAACAGTACTTATGTGGCCCAGGTCTTAAGCACAATCATCCAACTTGAGGGCTTGGTAAAAGACCTCCATATTAAGAGGGAGGACCTCGCCAAGCGCCTTGAAGAGGTGATGCAATATGGTGACGCAGTGAGGGAGGCCTGGGTTAAGGCGAAGGAGGAAGAGAGAGGAAGGAAGGAGGTTGAGGCCCAGCTGGCAATTGCTAAGGGGGACATAGAGCGACTGAAAAAGAAGCTTTATGAAGTGGAGTGCCAGGTGGATGCTATTACCCGAAGAGTTGATCATGCAAACGAGCACCACCGGCTCACCATGGAGGCTCTCGAGGCCTCTAATAAAGAAAGGTGGAGCTGAGGCAAAGGGCGGATGCCCAAGCTGAGGAGATCACTTCTCTGAAGGAGGAGCTAAAGTCGGCAGAGGAGGTGGTTGTACAGAACTTCATAGACCACTTCGAAGAACACCCCCTGTGCAAACTTCTGGGCTTCCTGGAGCGTCCAAGGATTATTGGGTCGGCTGAAAGAGGTCCATCCTACTCTGGACATATCCTCCTTAGAGGTAGAGTTCAGTAGGCCTACTGGAGGTCGGCCTGATAGGTTCGTTAAGGACGCTCCAGAGGCCCCTGGGGCTGCGAGGTGGAGGCCGGGGTGGAAGATGCCCCCGTAGAATAGAGTTAATCTTTGTAATGGCCTCGACCTCTTTTGTAATCCAATTTCAAATGAACGAAGTGAAATTTTTGTCAAGTATTGTTGCTTCTGCTTTTTTCATTATGTTGAGCAGTTTACACTTGAGTATATGAATGACAATCACTTAAGTAAACATGAAGTGCCATTTACCAATAACCGGTTAATAACAGAAGATCGGACTAATTAACATATTGAAGAGCCGTGGTAACAATTTACTAACCGATGTGACAAAGAATTGAAGTATCATTACTAAGAGAAGTTACATCACCCTTCACTAAGGCATTTTTAGCACTTAGTAAGATAGGAAAGTTACAAATGAGATTGGATCATGACACATTTATTAGACAACATTGAGATTAGATTGGAACACAAGTTCATCACTAATAGTACTTCCTCAAGTGTTTGATGTTCCATTGATGAGCCAGTGCTTTCCTTGCCATGTCTTCAATTTCAAAAGTATCAGGTCAGGATTCCCTGTGGATATGGTAAGGACCTTCCTAGTTCGGTCCCAACACTTCGGACCTAGTTGGCTTTGATGATTAGAAGACCCTTCTAAGGACGAGGTCCTCTAGGCGAAGAGTCCGATTTCTGACCTTGGAGATGTAATAGCGGGTCATCTTTCTATGATACTTTGCCAAGTTCACCTGGGAGGTATCCCTCATTTCTTCAGGGAGGTGGAGTTCTATCATTCGAGCCTCGTCATTACTGATCTCATTGAAGTATATTTGACGGTGCGATGGGACTCCTACCCTGATCGGGCTCATGGCCTCGGCTTCGTAGGTCATTGAGAAGGGTGTCTCCCTTGTTGCAGTTCGGCTAGTTGTTCTGATGGCCCAGAGGACGGAGGGAAAGCTCATCGACCCAAGCCCCATTCGAGGTGTCAAGCTTTCTTTTCAGGGTATGCTTGATTGTTTTGTTTACTACCTCAACTTGCCCATTTTCTTGGGGGTGATAAGGCGTCGAGAAATCCTTTTTTATCCCCAGTTCCTTGCATAAGTCTCGCATTTTCTTGTTGTCGAACTGTCTCCCGTTGTCAGATACTAAGGAGTGGAGAATGCTGAACTTGCAAATGATGTTCTTCCAGACAAATTTTATAGTATTTACCTCGGTGATCTTGGCAAGAGGTTCAGCTTCGACCCACTTGATGAAATAGTCGATGGCAACAATGGCAAAAGTTGCACTTCCTCTTCCTTTTGGGAGTGGATCAATGAAGTTGATGCCCCATTTGGCGAACGGCCAAGGGCTGGTCACTACGGAGAGGCTCTAAGAAGGTTGTCTTTGAATATTTGAAAAGTGCTGGCAATTGTCACATTTCTGGACAAACTGGCAAGCATCCCTTTTCAGGGTCGGTCAAAAGTAGCCTTGCCGGAGTACTTTGTGTGCCAGAGCCGTTTCTCCGTAGTGATTCTCACAGATTCCCTCATGGATTTCCCTGAGTATATAAATGGCCTCTTCACCTCCTACACATCGGAGAAGTGGCGAGGTGAAGCCTCTTTTGTAGAGGACATCTTCTTGTAGGATGAAGTGTGCAGTCCTTTTTCTTAACTTCCTTACCTCGCTTCTAGAAACTGGTAGTGATTGGTCCTTAAGATAGGTGATGATGGGTTGCATCCATAACGAAGTGCCTTCTATCCATAACACCTCTTCATCTCCGGAAATGGAGGGCTTCGATAAGTGTTCAATGGGAACAACCTTTAGTAGCTCTGAATCCTTACTGCTAGCCAATTTTGACAGGGCGTCTGCATGAATATTCTCTAGGTGTGGGACTTGAGTCAGCTCAAACCTTTCAAAATGAGGAACTAGGTCCAGAACCAATTTCAAGTATGCAACCATGCTATTGTCTTTGGCCATGAAGTTTCCATTGACCTGACTTACTACAAGCTGAGACTCGTTGCTTGCTAGGAGTCTTCTGACCTACATTTCCTTCGCCAGTCTAAGACCTACTAGAAGGGCCTCATATTCAATAGCGTTGTTCGAGGCTTTAAATCCGAACCTTACTCGTAATTTAGCTTGTAGCCTTCGGGGCTTTCCAAGACAATCCCTACCTCGGAGCAAATGATCCATCTACGAACAGTTTCCACATTGGCGGCTCGGCTGGTTCCATTGTCACCTCCATTTTTGGGGTTTTAGCAAACTCAGCCACAAAATCTACAAGGGCCTGGCCCTTGATGGCATGTCGAGGTCGGAACAGTATATCGAACTCACTAAGCTCGATCGTCCATTTTAGCAGGTGTCTGATGTGTCCATTCTCTACAGCATTTGCTTCAATGGGAAGTTGGTGAGAACTTAAATTGAGTGGGCTTGGAAGTATGGCCTCAATTTCCTTGAGGCTGTGATGAGAGCGATTGCCAAATTCTTCATGTCTGGGTAGCGTGTTTTAGCTGGGAGGAGTGCTTTGCTGACATAGTATACCAGTAACTGTTGCTCATTTTCTTCTTTGACTAGGACAACATTGATCGCCTCGTCTGAAACCGCCAAGTACAGTACTAGTGGCTCTTCTGGTTGAGGTTTTGACAACAGGGGTGCCTCTCCTAAGTGCTTATTCAGCGCATGGAAGGCTTCTTCGCACTCAAAAGTCCATTGAAACTTCTTTTGTTGCTTCAGCACATTGAAGAAGGGTAAACTCTTATCTGTAGCTCTGGAGATGAAACGACAGAGTGCGGCTATCCGACCATTGAGGCTTTAGACCTCCTTTGGTTTATGAGGTGACCTCATTTCAAGCAAGGCCATTATCTTCACTGGGTTCGCTTCGATTCCTCTTTGGTTTACAATATATCCCAAAAACTGACCTGAAGCCACTTCAAAGGTGCACTTGAGGGGACTCAACTTCATTTTATATTTTCTAAGTATTTGAAAGGTTTGGTCGAGGTGACTTATGTGTTCATTGGCCTGGAGGCTTTTGACTAACATGTCATCCATGTAGACCTCCATGGTTTTGCCAATGAGTTTGACAAACATTATGTTGATCAGCCTCTGATATGTAGCTCAAGCATTTTTCAATTCGAAGGACATAACTTTGTAGCAATACAGTCCTCTATTTGTGATGAATGATGTAGCCTCCTCATCAGGTCAGAACATGGGTATTTGGTTATACCCTGAGTATGCATCCATGAAGTTCAAGAGTTCATGTCTGGCGGTGGAATCCACAAATTAGTCTATCCTTGGAAGTGGGAAGTTGTCTTTAGGGCATGCCTTATTTAGAATGTGAAGTCTACGCACACCCTCCACTTTCCGCTGGGCTTCTTCACCAGGACCGAGTTGGATATCCACTTCGGATAGATCGCTTCTCTGATGAAGTAGCTTCGGCTAAGTTTGTATACTTCATCTTTCAATGCCTCATACTATTTCGGGTTGAGGGCACGTCTTTTTCTGCCTATGTGGGGTACAGAAGGAGTTGGTGCTAAGATGATGGCAACTGATCCTTGGATCTATTCCCACCATGTCTTCAAGCTTCCAAGCAAAGACATTCAAGTTCCTTTTCAGGAAGCTCACCATTTCTTCTTTTGCTTCGGGGGACAATGCCTTTCCGATTCCCAGGACGTGACTAGGGTCTTCTGGGTTGGTGAAGAAGGTTTCAAGTTCTTCCATTGGGGTTGCATTTGGCTCGGAGTTAATTATTCGGGGATCTAATTCATTAAGAGGGTGCCCTTCTTCAAGGGCCTCTTCCATGTCAACGTCTTCCTTCTGTTCGGAGGTATGCCCTTGTTCAGAGGCGTCGAGCATTTTCACGTCCAAATTGGGTTCACTGGCAACTTCAGTTATTATCATGTTAATAGTTCGAGACTCCAATTTTTACAGAGAGTTTAAGTAACATGCCCTGGAGCCCATCTGTTCGCCTCGTACTGTAGAAATCTCATGTTCAGTTGGGAATTCATACACAAGTAGTGGATGGAGGTGACAACCCAAAGATCTTTTAAGGCGGATCTGCCCAATACTCCATGGTAGGCTGATTTGTGGTCTACCACCAAGAATTTCATAAAGTGTTGGGCCACTAAAGGAGTTGAACCCATCTCGACGGGCAGAGTAATCCGCCCTCGCGGGACGATGTTGTCTCCAGTAAATCCGAATAGTGGGTTGGCCATGGGGACCAACGTATGTTCAATTTGCATTTTGTCGAAGGTGGAACTAAACAGTATATTCACCGAATTGTCATTGTCGACGAGCATGTGTTTGAGTTCGTTTCTTACCACTACGGCTCTCACAACCAATGCGTCACAATGGGGGTGGTGAACTCCTTGTGCATCTTCCTGAGAGAAGGTAATTTGGGCCATTCTGTTGGCCCCTTAAGACTTGTTGACAATGTAAGTAAGCATTGGTGGTTCCTTTGCTTCCCTTGTGGAATTCCTTTGGGCGTTCCTGGTGTTGCCGTCGATGTGAGGTCCCCCAATGATCGTGTTGATCTCTTTGATGATTTGGCCTCCAGAAAATGGGGCCTGATCTCTCTGTCTGGACTTTCCTCGGTCCCTTGATTCTCTTCTCTGAGGTGATTGATCTCTCTGTCTCCTTTCACCCCTGTTTGGGGAGACGGATCTCCGGGGATGTTTGTCACTCCTAGAGGGGTGTGGGTTATTCCGATCTGAGCGTCGCGGGGCGTCTCTGCATTCGCTGGTGTCGTGTCCATAGAGTTGGTAGAAGTTGTAGAACCTTGCCCCTTCCAAGGGCCTGTTTGACCGCTTCTTATTCTTTTTATTACTATTAGTTCCTCTAGATGGCCCTGCTTCGCTAGAGAAATTCTCGTATGCCAACACCGACACTGCATTTAGCGTGGTAGAAGCCAGTGCCTGTCCGGAGGTGGGAGCTATTGTATGACCTGCTTGAGTCCATTGCTGAGTGACAAGGTGCGTTGCGGGCCCTCGACCTACCTGCCTTTGAGGTGGAGGGAGTCCCTGCATGGCACGATTACGGTGATCAATCATCTCTTCACTGACGATCTCAACTCTCATCATTTCTACTAGCTCGTCATAAGTGGAGGGATTTTTGCTGCGCATATCCCTCCAGAAGTGTTCATGTTGAAGCCGCCTTTCAGAGCTGAAAGGGCTTCTCTGTCAGTGACTTGCTTGTAGTACGTGATTTCGTCTGTAAACATGGTGAGATAACTTTTCAGCGTCTCTCCAGGGGCCTGTCTTATATCTTGCAGGCGTTGTATTAGGACCTCTCCTTTTCTGCGTGAGAGGTACTGGTTCAAGAATACCTTCTTCAAATCTGGCCAACTCCTAATGCTCAGGGGAGGAATCTGCTGTACCACACTTCAGCAGCTCCGCCCAGGGTTAGGTGGAAGACTCTGCATTTCAAAGTAGTCGAGGCTCCCTTGAGGCTCATCTGTGTCATGTACTTGGTGAGGTGCTTCTCCGGGTCCCCTTTTCCTTCATACTTGGGGATTTTATGGGGCATAAAATTCGCAGGCATTAGGAAGCTTCGGATTTCCCTTGAGAAAGGGAGGTTATTATCATCATCATCGTCATTTTCATAGAACTGACAAGGCCCGTCTGACCCTTTATCATCTTGAATGTCCTGGGGAGGTGGAGGTGCTTCTCCTCGACTACCCCAATCAACTAAGTCCCTTCTCTCCTTCCTATTTCTAGGTGGAAGAGATGCTTGTCCTTGCTCCTGTTCTTGCCGAACTGATCTTCGCACTGAGCTGACCCAATTACTAGAATCCTGTCCTATTCGGTCGAAGACGCTAACTGACCTTTGTGCTTTGTATTCTTGAGGGAAATTGTCTCCCAATTGTGGTTTTGCTGACTAGCTCCCTTGTACATAGGATATAGCTTCTGTGCCCACTTCTCTTTCGAGAGGGCGTTCTCTGTGTTGGCTCACATGGCCTCGGGAACGAGACGCAGGGGCTTCCTGAACTAGGTAAGATCCTTGGGGCATTTGAGAGCCCTGGTGACTTCGGGCTTGCATGAGAAGTTCATGCATCACCATATTCTGGGCTGCGATGTCTCTCATGCCCGCAGCTATTTGAGTAATTCCTTTAGTGAGCATGACTGTTCTTTCACCTTGACGACGCTGATGATGGGGTCTCTGGTGAGTGACATTGTTACGAAGTACCTCTTCTTCAGAGGCCTCTCTCATAGGATTGTCGTCTTCATGGCTGGAATTCATCTTATCTCCTCTTTCAAGGCTGATGAGAACTTGGATTATAACTCGACTTTGCTCTTTTTTAAGAACGTGCCCTTTTCAGGGTAAGTCACTAGTTTTCTGGTGGTTTCTCCGATGGAGAATGCAGAACTTTGGACAGGAAGATTTTTCACAGAGGGCGCCAATCTGTTGACCTCACAAATTGGACTCTCCACGTGGCCAACCGATAGCTACTCCACGTATTCCTCCCTACGCACAGTCAACGTATGGTCAGATGCACACGGCCGGAACCATCGGGGGTGGTGGAGGCCACATACTTTCCGACAGTCAAGTTAGCCTCAAGTGATCGGAACAATACCAAGGTTATGCAAAATAACGGGGAGGAGAATATATATTTGCTTGTTATGGAAAGTTATGTTGTAAGAGTTTCATTACCTTTGCCTCTTGTCAAACCTTGGATATTTATAGATGAGGAGAACCGTTGTATGTGAGACACGTGTATGCATTTAATGGTGTGAGGTGTCTGCTCATAGGTGTCAATCAACCGTGTCTATAGAGTGGGCGGGTAATTACTTCTCCCGAGTTGAGTTGACATAAAGTTGATATGTCACATCAATTAGGCTCATGGAGACGTCAAATCAATTAAACTTTAGGGGCAGAAAGGATCCTGACATAGATCTCTTTCTGAAATTGGTAGCGAATCCTGACAGAGGTCCTTGAAGTGTGCCTCGGTTTCAGGGGCGAGGACGCTTAGGTCGATTCAGCAGAATTGTCTATGCCTCACAGTGCGTTAGCAGATCGACAACATTGGTGATGAAATTATTTCGGAACCACTTTGGATGGATGCTGAATACCTCGTAATAGACAGAGGTAGACTCTCCGAAATGGTTCGGATAGGGGCGTAATAATTACTAAAAATGTATTTGTTTTAGCAAAAGGGCTAAATTCTGTAGCTGTCGTGTGTGACCCGCTCAATTGCCCTGAAAGTGATGGCAACTTATTTGTTGACAACCATAATGA
>NW_019263755.1:9650-14200 GCF_002742605.1 Olea europaea var. sylvestris | reverse complement strand
ATCGTCGCTCTGGCCCACCATTATTTTATTTTATTTTTCATTTACTTCAACTTTTGAACCGCAATTTCTCATTCACTCGAAATTGGTTTCTAATGTCCAAATATACCAAGAACATCTACTCGACGAGTAGAACTAGTTGGCCTATTTTACTTTCGTAATTTGACCATTGAATCGAGTCCGAATATTTGGCCGAAGTTGACACGTTAGTCACACTTTTCATTTTTCAATTTTTACTTAATCAATTTCCGTTAACTTGGAAACCAATTTCCAGCAATCCCCCACATGAATGAAAATTTGGACGTGTAAATGCAATGCGACGCGAAGCATGATGCAATTGTAGAGAGAGAGAGAGAGAGAGCAGAAAAACACTGCATCGGGTGAGGTAGCTTTCGGCTTTGAACCTTTCCTAGTGAAATATTATCGGACTTACTTGGCTAATTGGTGAACGCAATGTCTTGAACCATCAGCCATTAGTGTGAGCCAAGACAACAATACTCACACAATGTCTTCCCTAATTTCGTTCTTGGTTCTCATGACTAGGTTTATTTTGGTCCTGAACCCCTCTTGGTTCTGCAAGTGTTTAGAGAATTCAAGCCTTGAATAATTCTCATTGAAGTGACCCCACTTCACACTCACATAAGTGACGTCCTATTAAGAGTATTCTGCTAACTCCACTTGACTTAATCAAGATATAGAAATCATTAAAAGATTATCTTAACATCTTCCAACTCTGTAGAAAGCACTTTTGTATCATATGAATGAGTTAGGAAATTATTTTCCTAAGTGTTTCATGGAATCCTCATAACTTAGTTGTCCCTTTGAACCAAGATCTTGGGATCTCCAGTTAAGAAGTTAGGGTGACTAGCTTTACCTCATTCCCTTTGATATGCAGTGTTCTTGATCTCTCTTTTAAATCTCTTTAAAGGTACCACGAGTTTACACCATTGAGACCAACTGCTTAATGGTATTATGTCTACAACTTTCATGTCTAGACTTACCATTACATGTGCCTTAGTATCTTATCAAATATAGCTAGCCAGCGATCAATTTATTTAATAGATATACATTGTCACAACTAAGAAATCCTCTCATGAAGCTACATGCTTCTCATTAGCTTTATCAACTTTCAAACACGATTGGAGGATTTCTTATTATTACACTAGTCAATCATTTCTTTTAAAGGGCGTTCAATTTCCAATATTGAATTATCACAATGTATTTGAACTTTATGAATATTCTTTAAATATTCAAATTGTTTTTGCTTCTTTTAGCCCTTTCAGTAGCCGACTGACTGTTACAATGTATACTTATGGAATATCTTCGAAGCCATCCTGCTTTTTATCCGACTTTATCCAAAGCAATGAACTTAGATTTCATAGGTGATCGAGCTATATACATTTGCTTTGCCAATTTCCATGAGAAAGCAGCACCACCAAGGGTAACAACATAACCACTTGTGGACTTGGAATCATTCATATCACAATATCCTTCAAATACTGTAAGATATCTTGTGAAATGTAATTCATAGGTCATCGTATACTTCAAATACCTAGGGACTCTTATCAATGCCACCCAATGATCATGGCTAGGATTACTTGTAAATTTGCTAAATTATGCACAGCAAAAGCAATATCCGATTGAGTGCAGTTTGTAATATACATTGGACAGTCAATCACTTGTGAATACCTTAGTTGTGACACACTTTCACCCTTATTTTTAACTAAGTGTATACTTGTGTTGATATGGGTTTTTGGCTTACTTCCCTCAAATACGTAAGTATTTTCTCAATCGTAATGAAATTGGGAAGTACAATTCCTTTCATGTTCTAGAGATCTTTATATCTAGAATTACTTCTGTCATACCCATGCCTTTCATGTCGAAATGCTTCGTCAGCATTTTGTTGATGTTTACCAACATTTCGTGACTATTGCCTATTATACAATCACATAGGAATTTGGTGTATTTTTCACATATACATGTCACATTCGTTCATTTTGAACCTGTTTGACAACATTGTTTTGTCGAATTTTGGTCCCATTGCTTAGGAGCTTATTCCAAGCTATATAAGGACTTAACAAGTTTACAAGTTTTATGGCTTTCACTTGGAGAAACGAACCCTTCAGGTTGTGATAAGAGTGTAAAATACCATATTTTCCCCTCTTAACCATTGCATTCATGTGATTATATTATGCCAAAATGCACTCATTACTCTTATATTTTGGTTTAGGTTGCATTTTGATGAAAAAGATGAAATTCGGAAGAAATAAGTGAAAAATGACCAAAGTAGAAGAGAACGAAAGTTCGGGGACTAAAGTGCAAATGATCCAAACTTGTGTCTAAGATTATGATGAAGATTCGAAAGTGTTAGAGGTCAAGTGGATGAGGAAAGAAGTCAAAGGGATGAAATAACGTCAAAGTTTGATCAATACATCAATTTCCAATCGAAAACTAACACACCAATTTTTAGTCTCATGTTGGGACCCATTTTTGACATGGAAGATAATCGAATTCGGAGATGACTTCTGAATAAAAACTGTGACCCTTTGAGTTATCTATCCAATGCAACTTGAATCACCTCAATTGGACATCGGAAAAGAAAGTTATAATTAAAACACTGAAAGCTATCTGGCAGAACCATGCGGTCGCATGCCTTTCTACTATGCGGTCGCACACACCTATACCGAAAATTGAAGAGACTGAAAGTGCATAACCATGCGACCACAATGACAATAACCATGCGGTCGCATAGTGTTTTTTGGGCGGCCGAATCTTAGTTTCCTTATACTATTGAATCTCTTATGGTAACCTAATTTTCATGGGATATAAATGCCCAAAACCACCCAGAACGAAGTCAGACGCCCCCAGACCTATTTCTTTCATCTTGGTGCTCAAGAAACTCCATGGAAAACTAAGGAACTTGGTGAAGCAACGAAGGATCTCAATCGGTTTTGGTGATTTCGACATCTTTAATTCATGTAATTGAGTTTTTCATTATTAAACAATTTTAGAATCGAATTTTCATATCTTGAATATGTTTTTGACATTAGTTTAACAATTATTAGAATTTCCATAGATTCAGTCATGCCTTCTCTATCGAATATTCGAAATACTTGTTGAATTACAATTTGAATTATTTATTGTTGAGATTATTTTAACTTTTATCAAATCCTTCATAGATCTAGCCACGTTCCTCCTATCGAATGATTGAATTAATTGTTGAATTTTAATCTTAATATTACTTTATTGGTGAATTGATTACTGTCTTATGCTTGATGTATATGGTCGATCTTTGATCTTGTTCCAATAAAAAAATGTGCGAATGTGTTATAGAAAATCTAGATTGTAGCAATATAATTAGAATTAAATTCGACTTTATTGTTAAATCTTCCGATTAGAGAGTTGTGAAGAAAATCTCTAATTGAGGAAAAATACATGAATTATTGATGTCGATTGATCCAATCCAATGGGAGAATTCCGACGCTTCACTTATGTCGCATATTGATAATTAATTTTTATTTCAAGTGACAAATCATTCCTACATAAAATTACGAAAACCCTAGTTTGTTTGATTTTTTTGAGAAAATTTCCATTTCCCTGTGGATACGATATCCCAAAACTGTACTACAATCACCGCGTTATACTTTGGGCGTAATCAAATTTTGGCGCCGTTGCCGGGGAGACGATACAAGTAATCAAGGGATCGACTGAAATAGGGTGACATCGTTCCTTTTCCTTCATTTTTATTTGATTTAATTTTTTTTAGTGTTATTTTTATTTTGTTTTCACATTTTCCTTGTTTTTTTTTTTGTGTTTGATGAGTAGGGATCGAGGCAATCAGGGGAGTTCTACTGAAGCACCTTATCCAGTATTTGAATCTCAATATAACCCTTATTTTGCTACTGCATCAATTGCCACGAACACCTCAACACATAACACTATGTTTGATAGTGAACACGACGATGCGCCTTATAGAACTTTGCATGATTATTTGCACCCTACACGTACATCCACACCATCATGCATAATGTTTCCGCCCAATATGCCACGTATGGAGCTAAAACCGGGAATGATTCAACTTCTTCCCACTTTTCATGGACTTGACAGTGAAAACCCATATGTGCATATTAGGGAATTTGAGGAGGTAGTTGCAACCTTCCACAATCAACATGGTACAACGGATGCAGCCATGTTAAAATTTTTCCCGTTTTCACTTAAAGAGAGAGCAAAAACCTGGCTATATTCGTTGATACCACGTTCAATTGGTACATGGGCTGAAATGACGCAAGCATTTTTTAATAAATACTTTCCCCAGCATAAGACTAGCGCCCTTAAGAAGCAAATCTCATCTTTTACCCAAAAGGATAGTGAGACCCTATATCAGGCTTGGGAGAGATTTAAAGAACTACAAGCCCTTTGTCCTCCCCATGGTTATGAGAGCTGGCGTATAGTTAGTTACTTTTATGAGGTATTAACACCTAGGGAACGTCAATTCGTAGAGATGATGTGTAACGGTGATTTCCTGCAAAAGGATCCGGATGAGGCCATAGAGT
>NW_019263755.1:0-1509 GCF_002742605.1 Olea europaea var. sylvestris | reverse complement strand
TTTGGCTCATGTAATTGATACAGATATTAGCAAACTAAAACTTGAAGATATCCCAGTGGTCAAGGACTTTCCTGATGTATTTCCAGAAGATAATCCTACCAAAAGTCATGATTTTCCACATGAAAGGACGTATCTTTTCATCCAAATTTTTTCTAGACTATTCAAAAATATTTTCTATGATTTTCCAACAATTCCAAGTAAATAAGCGGTTGAATTCTCATTACTATATAATGTTTTCCACTTTAATTAGGACAAAATCTCATTTTGTCATCATCTAATGCAAATATAATTTTGCATAGAATATGTCATTTAATTTCATCAATTAATTGAGGCTCAACAAGATAACAATTTTCCATTAAAGGAATAATCATGAACAAATAGTTAACCACAGTAAAGGAATAGCATCTATAAGAACGTCGATGTTTTGTGCCATAGCCATATTAAATTGAAGAATGGCCAAAAGCCGGCATCATGCAATTCCCCAACAAATGGAAAATAGTCACCCACGTATTTCCAAACATAAATTCATATGCAGTCTGATATTTGCCTTCTTTAATTTGCTAATTAAAGTGCCGGTATGTATGCGAAATATAAAATTGGCAACTTCCCATACAATCAAATGGAACCTTTCCATGAGCAGAGATAAATATAGTGTCCATTTATAAGCAACAAAGATGCAAGTAGACAGCCGCAAGCCATAAGACAAATAAATTCACGCCACATAGTCCCAAAAAGAGTTTCTACATTTCAGAAAATAATGTATGTGCGTACATTTGTTCATGCAGAGAATAAAAATCCCATTCGAAATTCCTCAGGATTAAAAATGCCATCAAATTAATTCAAAATGCATTTAAATTTGAAGATTCATTATTTAATAAAGACTGCCTCATGCACTTAACCATTCATCCACTTTTCATCATATTTATGCAGTCACCAGGAATACAGCAATTGATGTCGTGCACGGAAATAATTTACGTATATTTGCATATATGGATCAAATATAACTTCGCATGAACAGACATGAATTAAAGTTCATGCACATTTCCAATTATATATATTTCCAGTTCCATGCATTTAATCTTCACAGATTTGACGGCCAATAGGAAGGCAAAGTAGATGATTAAATTTCCATTGCCAAACCATGCAAGCAATAACTTTCCCAGAATTCCTAGGATTTAATGGACACGTCCACCGTCTTCATTTCTTTTGTAGTCACTATTTAATCAATTTAGCAAATTGTCAATAGCAATACTGTTGGGTTGTGCGGTCTCATAGAATTCCATCAAGGCACGGCTCCTTGTTTCCTTTTTCATTCTCATTTCCTTCTTTCCAGATTTGTTTCCTTGCAATTAGAATCCTTACCAAAGCTAAATGCCACGTGTATCCATGACTCCAAAACCTAATTTGAGTCATACACCAGACAATCTCCACATTGACTCAAATTTTGGTTCAACAAATGAAACTTTGAGACTTCATATCCGTCTGCATCAACTGGCCGAATCTCCTCAA
>NW_019263754.1:10353-14201 GCF_002742605.1 Olea europaea var. sylvestris | reverse complement strand
ATTCACTTTTCTCTTTAACGGTCAAAAAATTAATTTTCACAATCGCCACCAATGCTAAGAACAAAGATAGAAGAGACAGAGACAACTGGAAGTGAAGAAGAACAGAATAACTAAATTTAGTACAAAATTGAGAAAGATAAATTTCATTTACAACAATAGCTCTTCGCAATGAAACATCAATTCATTTTCAAATCTCTGCAATACGAAACGTTCTTCTGATGTTATAATGCTGGTAACAAAACATTTACTAGCCGAGAATGGCTTCCTACCTGTTCTTCCAGCACGATGAAGATAATTCACTGCATCTTTTGGTAGATCAAAGTTGTATATATGAGTTGTCTCTGGCAGGTCAACACCTCTAGCTGCTATATCTGTTGCAACTAGAAGATAGCCGCCTCCTAGTTTAACATCCTATATGAAAGAAATAGATAAATTGGACAGAGGAAACTCGTGCTGGCATATTGCAACACAGACCACTTAATGCATACAATCACTAACTTTCCTTTACCAAGCACGCAGAGGAGAAATTCATTGAAGTCCATTAAGGTACTTACAGCTAAGGATGTTGCTCGTTCATTGAAATTCATTTTTTCCTCCAGTAAAATTATCTCCGAGCATCCCATGTGTGAAGTCTTCAAAAAGTCAACTAGAAGAGTCGTGGGTGCTGGATTTCCAGCATTCTTTGACTTCTCAGACTGCATATCAATTGAAAGATGATGTTAATATGCCAAAATCCCAAATTCAATTACAGGTTGAAAATCAAACATTACACATTTTCTCAATTTGAAGATCAGAATAGAGAATCTAAACTGATTTGTGACTCTAATTCGATGTCCAAGAGCATAATCGATCTTGTGACAAATCAGAACCTGGACTACCCCAAGAAGGAGACTTGTAGTACAAAACTTCTAGTAAAGATTGCATATGACAGATAGAAAATTAACTCATCATAGAGTACAGGAAATTTTAAAAAGAAAAGAAAAGTAAGACTCATAAAAATGTGGATCAGAGTTCAATAAGAGTGTACTGGGAAAAATAATTTTAGACTGCAACATGGAGGCCAGCGATCAAATATCTGTATAAACCTAGAAATGTTAAGCAACTAGGTATAGGTACACCTTTTCAGCCTCACATATGAATATTATTTGGCTCATATTATCAGAAAGCAACATTCCATCAACATTCCAGAACAGCAAGAGCATCTTACTATCTGAATTGACGGTTAAATCATGATACTTCTCCAACAAAACATGCATGTGGACCATTGATTTTATGATGATAAGAAAATGGTACTAGTTTTATCATTGCTGTACTGCGAGCAGTGGCATCTAGCTAGTAACTATCTCCGGGGAGAGTTAATGCATACATTTCAGACCTACTTTCCCATAGTGGACCAGTATTGTAGTTTATTTCAATTTTCTGGGTATAACTATTCTGAAAACTAAAATGATTACAGTCCAGTTAAAACAATTGAGGGTGATAAGAGGAACTAACTTGCTCTCCAACAAAAATTATGGCAGATTGAGGTGTATCTGACTGCAATAGATGTAGCAATGATGAATACCTCTCTGTCTTACCACATACCTGGCAGCATAAATTAAAAGAATTAAAACATTAGATAAAAAAAAAAACAAAAAAAAAAAACAATATAATGACAAAATAATGCAGGACAAAATAAGAAAACAGCAAGAAAGAGGGGAAGGACAAGAGAGAAGGGGGGAGAAACCGGAGGAGAACCAAAAATTTAGGGGGAAAGGGGAAGGGAGAGGATGGAGACGCCACAACCAATTTCAATTCATCATAATCATCAAACTGTCTTGCAATTCCAGTTTCCAACATATAAATAGTAAAAAGTAAAAAAACCTAATATCACGGGCTTGGGCTAGACTCACTAGACAAGCCCAATGAAAAAAAAGACAACAATAAATAAAACACGAAGTAAAATACTTGGGATGATTTCCTCATCACAAAGGTTGTGCAGGGGAGTGTTAGACTTCAAGATGATATTACCAAATAAAGAAGCTAACTTCACAGAAAAACCGAGGCAAAAATTAATGATAAATAGAACGTGCAAAGATTGTAGTTTCAAACTTGCAAACAAGAATGTCAATTCCTCCGCATAATATCTTCTCACCACAAATCTGTGATACAAGCATGATGGCATAGGTTCAACAGGATTCACATGGACATGAACAACATCAGCCTGTGAAAATCAGTGGGGCAGCATAGATATCATACAGTTAGTACAGGATGACACAGACTCAGTGACAAATTCTCAGATAATTAAAATTTTAGCAAACCTTGGTCCATTTCTGCTGTTTACAGTCGTACAGAAATCGTCTGTGCTGGGGAATTGAAGCACTAGCAAATATGGTTTGACGCATATAAATTGATGAGTAATTGGTCAAAAGTTTCCGCAGAGAACTAACTTGTTTCGAAGAGTTGAACATAAAATCAACCTAATCATTCAAAGCATATAATATTATATCTGTTCCAATGGTCCAAGAATGGCACTAAAGCTTGGATATCGCAGATAAAAGACCAAATAAGCATAAGAAATTCAATGAAGTGGAAGAAGCATGGGCACTCTTAAGAAGGCTACATGTTCTTGTAATATACCAATACTCACCTAGAACAAGCGTCCTGCACTATTTGTCTGTGCGCAAAAATAAAAAAGTTAAAAACTCAAAATATCAGACACTACTTGAACTGCAAGACTGATCTATGATGAACAAATGACTAGAGAGTTATTTCTCCCAATATGAATATTATTTTAGTGTGCCAAGTAGCACTGAATTTGAAAAAGTAATTAGAACTTGATCTAAATTTCAGCACTACTTATATGTAAAAATTCAACATTGCTCAGATGTAAACATGCACCTCCCATGCATGATATAGTAGACATGGGTATAGGGCAGAATATTGTAGGAAAAAAGGACATATCTACGAGCCAGTTTGGTATTGTTTCCGTGTCCCAAGTCCTTCTCTAAGCCAAAAGCACTTGAATGCCAATTCATCGATCTCAAAACTTTGTTATACACCATGTAACATATAGTATACAATTAGATTAGAAGCTTCAGTGAAAATAATTTCCATCAAAACATTTGTGTTTCAAGAACATAAGTATAGGTCCAAAAATTTTTATTATCAGCAGAAACTATCAGATTCTTTCAGAAGTGTCTAGCCTTGTTCTTCTGTTTTGGTGGTATGACGAAAGCATCTTGCCTGCTATATGTGAACTTACAAATATTTATTTAGCATATGATAATATAGGAAATAAAAGTAATAAAGATTTGACAAGAGCATCTTCATCACCTCATCAATAACCAACACTCGCATGGCATCCAACTTGAAAATTTGCTTGTCAAGCATTTGGGATAGACTTCCCAAGGTTGCAATCACAATTGCAGGGGGCTCCGCCTGTTAAGACAACAGCATATTACAGGTTTAGCTAGATCATCACGGCATCAAGTGAGAAAAAGAAGGTAAACAAGTTGTTGAGTGAGATTATAGCTAAGAGGAAAAAATTGGTTCAAATTTTGGTTGGCAGGGCTTCGAACATCACTAGGTAAGGTTAGAGATAGGTCTAGTCCAACATATCATCCAAATTCTTAAGACTCCAGCTTTCCTCCTCTAGCCTAAGATAAAAAGGAAAACCTTATAAAAAGGAAAAAACAACTAAGAGGTTGTTTGATGGTGATTAAAATTAGATTTTTTGTAGATTTTGGTAGAAGTTTTCAAAATGTGGGGTTGAAAGTTGTGGGAATGTAGAAAGTCATATAATATGGAAATTATAATTTATTTAGATTGTTATTTTTGGTTAATTGGTAGGTTGATTTATTTCCTTT
>NW_019263754.1:0-1428 GCF_002742605.1 Olea europaea var. sylvestris | reverse complement strand
TTGGGGATAGGGTTGTCATGAGTTATGGATTTTTTTAGCTGGCAGGAAAAGATAGTCCCTACTAAATGCACTAATTTGTCAGCGTCTCTACCAAAATTCTGATTATTCATACTGTGTTTTCTAGCAATCTTGTTTCCCAATATGGCTGATTCCAATTCCTTAAGATACTGTTCAGAATTTTCTTTTAATTGTCTGTGCTATTTGATGCATACAGTTAGGTCGGTTGTGGGGTTCTATTAACGCTTTTGTGAGTTTATTTGGCGATGATCAAACTTAATGGATTTCAGGACAAATATGAAGTAACTCTTGTAATAAAGATGTATTTATTTCATTTTTCTGTTATGCCAGGTCACCAAGTGTAAGCATGAGTTTCATTTACAGTGTATCCTTGAATGGTAGGTTTTCCTATTTTTACCTTGTTCATGTTTAAATATTAGAAACTCTCTTCCTGCACCTTTCCTTGTACTTC
The DNA here is from genome assembly GCF_002742605.1 of Olea europaea var. sylvestris. NCBI lineage: Eukaryota > Viridiplantae > Streptophyta > Magnoliopsida > Lamiales > Oleaceae > Olea > Olea europaea. The sequence goes on along the minus strand of NW_019263754.1, from coordinate 959 downwards.
TATAGATGCACTGCACAACCAGCACCTTTATGGTTTTGCTTGCTCTGTTTGTTTCTAATTTTAATTGAATAAATTTCAATTCTTTTTTAGGTCACAGAGAAGCAAAGAATGTCCAATGTGTTGGCAGCTTCTTGTCTTAAAGGATCCTTTGAGGTATTATACGTCTTATGATGATGCCAAGTAGAATAAAGCACTTATGCATCACAGCTATCACTGAAATTTCTCTGCACGCCATGTATGTAAAACACATGCATTTTATCCTCTCTCTCACATCTCTTTTGAATTTTGTTTATAGCCAAGAGTTGTTAGCTCCAGTCGAGAACGAGAGGAATTTGAGGTCTATGCATAATGTTCATCACATCCATGAGAACATTGAAGTCAATCATGTGAGTCATAGAAACCAACTTAAAACTTGTTCAATGATCTTTTCGAAGCTGGGTTAAAAGCACTGCTGTCAGCCAACTTACAACATTCTTTCACTTTAGCACTGAACTGTCTTCTTTTCCAAGGTAGTCACTCAATTTTCATTTTTGTCTCATTTTGGGTAATTCTACTGAACTAAAGTGCATGGTAATGGCAATGATGATATGGCCTGGAAAGTACGTTAGTGCATAATTTTTATTATTGTCTAGCTAGGCAAAAAATTGTATTGTTGAACAAGCCGTGCTTTTCAAATGCTCTTTTATGAAGAAACAAAACAAGGAAAGAAGGGGGAAAAGGAGTGGTTTCTAACAACACACCTTTTTGCCTAGTTCGGCAACAAAAAAAATGCACCTGTGAATTTTCATGCCACATCATCTTTTGTGTTAATCCAACAAACATGAGTAGAAAAGTGCCTAAATGGAAACAAAATGAAAGTTGAATGCCTAACAAAAAAAGGTTTGATGTCTAACATGAAACACTATTTGTTCAGTGACTAGCAGTGTTTTTCACCCTTTCAAAGTTAATTTTTCCTGTTT
>NW_019263753.1:0-14203 GCF_002742605.1 Olea europaea var. sylvestris | reverse complement strand
TCGGGAACAAAAACTGCGCCAGGGGCAATTCCGTCGTTTTTCTCGAATGTGTCGGAATTGGCTGAAATTTGGCAGTTTAATCGAAAATAAAAATCGCGCCGCCGGCAATTTCGTCATTTTTCTCGACTGTGTCGGAATGGGCTCAAATTTGACAGGTTTATCGAGAACAAAAACCGCGTCGGGGGCAATTTCGCCATTTTTCCCGACTGTGTCGGAATTGGCTGAAACTTGGCAGTTTGATCTAAAATAAAAATCCTGCCGGGGGCAATTTCGTCATTTTTCTCGACTGGGTCGGAATGAGCATAAATTTGGCAGTTTGATCTGAAATAAAAATCGCGCCGGCGGCAATTTCGTCATTTTTCTCGACTGTGTCGGAATTGGCTCAAATTTGACAGGTTGATCGGGAACAAAAATCGCGCCGGGTGTAATTTCGTCATTTTTCGCGACTGTGTCGGAATTGGCTAAAATTTGACTGCTTGATCGGAAACAAAAACTGCGGCGGGGGAAATTTCGTCATTTTTCCCGACTGTGTCGGAATTGGCTGAAATTTGGCAGTTTGATCGGAAATAAAAATCCCGCCGACAGCAATTTCGTCATTTTTCTCGACTATGTCGGAATGGGCTCAAATTTGACAGGTTGATCGGGAACAAAAATCGCGCCGGGTGTAATTTCGTCATTTTTCGCGACTGTGTTGGAATTAGCTAAAATTTGACTGGTTGATCGGAAACAAAAATCACGCCGGGGGCAACTTCGTCATTTTTCTCGACTGTGTCGGAATTGGCTGAAATATGGCAGTTTGATCTGAAATAAAAATTGCAACGGGGGCAATTTCTTTATTTTTCGCGACTGCGTCGGAATTGGCTAAAATTCGACTGGTTCATCGGAAACAAAAATCGCGTCGGGGGCAATTTCGTCGTTTTTCTCGACTGTGTTGGAATTGGCTGAAATTTGGCAGTTTGATCGGAAATAAAAATCACGCCGGCGGAAATTTCGTCATTTTTCTCGATTATGTCGGAATGGGCTCAAATTTGTCAGGTTTATCGGGAAAAAAAACCGCGCCGGGTGCAATTTCGTCATTTTTCTCGACTGTGTCGGAATTGGCTGAAATTTGGCAGTTTGATCGGAAATAAAAATCGCGCCGACGGCACTTTCGTCATTTTTCTTGACTGTATTGGAATGGGCACAAATTTGACAGGTTTATCCGGAACAAAAATCGCGCTGGGTGTAAATTCGTCATTTTTCGTGACTGTGTCGGAATTGGCTAAATTTTGACTTGTTGATCGGAAACAAAAATCGCGTCGGGGGCAATTTCGTCATTTTTCTCGACTGTGTCGGAATGGGCTCAAATTTGGCAGGTTTATCGGGAACAAAAACTGCGCCAGGGGCAATTCCGTCGTTTTTCTCGAATGTGTCGGAATTGGCTGAAATTTGGCAGTTTAATCGGAAATAAAAATCGCGCCGCCGGCAATTTCGTCATTTTTCTCGACTGTGTCGGAATTGGCTGAAATTTGGCAGTCTGATCGGAAAGAAAAATCACGCCGGCGGTAATTTCGTCATTTTTCTTGACTGTGTTGGAATGGGCTCAAATTCGACAGGTTGATCGGCAACAAAAATCGCGCCGGGGGCAATTTCGTCGTTTTTCTCGACTGTGTCGGAATTGGCTGAAATATGGCAGTTTGATCTGAAATAAAAATCGCACCGGGGGCAATTTCGTCATTTTTCGCGACTGTGTCGGAATTGGCTAAAATTCGACTGGTTGATCGGAAACAAAAACCGCGTTGGGGCAATTTCGTCATTTTTCTCGACTGTGTTGGAATTGGCTGAAATTTGGCTGTTTGATCGGAAATAAAAATCGCGCCGGCGGAAATTTCGTCATTTTTCTCGACTGTGTCAGAATGGGCTCAAATTTGACAGCTTTATCGGGAACAAAAATCGCTCCGGGGGCAATTCCGTAATTTTTCTCGACTGTGTCGGAATTGGTTGAAATTTGGCAGTTTGATCGGAAATAAAAATCGCGCCAACGGCAATTTCGTCATTTTTGTCAACCGTGTCGGAATGGGCTCAAATTTGACAGGTTTATCGGGAACAAAAACCGCGCCGGGGGCAATTTCGTCATTTTTCTCGACTGCGTCGGAATTGGCTGAAATTTGGCAGTTTGATCTAAAATAAAAATCCCGCCGGCTGTAATTTCGTCATTTTTTCTCGACTGTGTCAGAATGGGCGTAAATTTGACAGGTTTATCGGGAACAAAAATTGCGCCGGGTGTGATTTCGTCATTTTTCGCGACTGTGTCGGAATTGGCTAATATTTGACTTGTTGATAGGAAACAAAAATCGCGACGGGGGCAATTTCGTCATTTTTCTCGACTGTGTCGGAATTGGCTGAAATTTGGCAGTTTGATCTGAAATAAAAATTGCACCGTGGGCAATTTCGTCATTTTTCTCGACTGTGTCGGAATTGGCTGAAATTTGGCAGTTTGATCTGAAATAAAAATTGCACCGTGGGCAATTTCGTCATTTTTCTCGACTGTGTCAGAATTGGCTGAAATTTGGCAGTTTGATCGGAAAGAAAAATCACGCCGGCGGCAATTTCGTCATTTTTCTCGACTTTTTCGGAATGGGCTCAAATTCGACAGGTTGATCGGAAACAAAAACCACGCCGGGGGCAATTTCGTCATTTTTCTCGACTGTGTCGGAATGGGCTCAAATTCGACAGGTTGATCGGAAACAAAAACCACGCCGGGGGCAATTTCGTCATTTTTCTCGACTGTGTCGGAATTGGCTGAAATTTGACAGTTTGATCTGACATAAAAATCGCTCCGTGGGCAATTTCATCATTTTTCTTGACTGTGTCGGAATGAGCTCAAATTTGACAGTTTGATCGGAAACAAAAATCGAGCTGGGGGCAATTTCGTCATTTTTCTCGACCGTGTCGGAATTGGCTGAAATTTGGCAGTTTGATCGGAAAGAAAAATCGCGCCTGCGCAATTTCGTCATTTTTCTCGACTGTGTCGGAATGGGCTCAAATTCGACTGGTTGATCGGGAACAAAAACCGCGCCGGGGGCAATTTCGTCTTTTTTCTCGACTGTGTCGGAATTGGCTGAAATTTGGCAGTTTGATCTGAAACAAAAATCGAGCCGGGGGCAATTTCGTCATTTATCTCGACCGTGTCGGAATTGGCTGAAATTTGGCAGTTTGATCGGAAAGAAAAATCGCGCCTGCGGCAATTTCGTCATTTTTCTGGACTGTGTCGGAATGGGCTCAAATTCGACTGGTTGATTGGGAACAAAAACCGCGCCGGGGGCAATTTCGTCATTTTTCTCGACTGTGTCGAAATTGGCTGAAATATGGCAGTTTGATCTGAAATAAAAATCGCCCCGATGGCAATTTCGTCTTTTTTCGCGGCTGTGTCGGAATTGGCTAAAATTCGACTGGTTGATCGAAAACAAAAACCGCGTCGGGGGCAATTTCGTCATTTTTCTCGACTGTGTTGGAATTGGCTGAAATTTGGCAGTTTGATCGGAAATAAAAATCGCGCCGGCGGAAATTTCGTCATTTTTCTCGACTGTGTCGGAATGGGCTCAAATTTGACAGGTTTATCGGGAACAAAAACCGCGTCGGGGGAATTTCGAAATTTTTCTCGACTGTGTTGGAATAGGCTGAAATTTGGCAGTTTGATCGGAAATAAAAATCGCGCCGGTGAAATTTTCGTCATTTTTTTCGACTGTGTCGGAATGGGCTCAAATTTGATAAGTTTATCGCGAACAAAAATCGCGCCGGGGGCAATTTCGTCATTTTTCTCGACTGTGTCGGAATTGGCTGAAATTTGGCAGTTTGATCGGAAATAAAAATTGCGCCGTCGGCAATTTCGTCATTTTTATCGACTGTGTCGGAATGGGCTCAAATTTGACAGCTTGATCGGGAACAAAAACCGCGCCGGGGGCAATTTCGTCATTTTTCTCGACTACGTCGGAATTGGCTGAAATTTGGCAGTTTGATCTAAAATAAAAATCCCGCCGGGGGCAATTTCGTCATTTTTCTCGACTACGTCGGAATTGGCTGAAATTTGGCAGTTTGATCTAAAATAAAAATCCCGCCGGGGGCAATTTCGTCATTTTTCTCGATTGTGTCGGAATGGGCTTAAATTTGACGGGTTTAACGGGAACAAAAACCACGCCGGGTGTGATTTCGTCATTTTTCGCGACTGTGTCGGAAATGACTAAAATTTGACTTGTTGATCGGAAACAAAAACTACGCCGGGGGAATTTCGACATTTTTCTCGACTGTGTCGGAATTGGCTGAAATTTGGCAGTTTGATCCGAAATAAAAATCGCGCCGGGGGCAATTTCGTCATTTTTCTCGACTGTGTCGGAATTGGCTGAAATTTGGCAGTTTGATCCGAAATAAAAATCGCGCCGGGGGCAATTTCGTCATTTTTCTCGACTGTGTCAGAATGGGCTCAAATTGGACAGTTTGATCGGAAACAAAAATCGCGCCGGGGGCAATTTCGTCATTTTTCTCGACTTTTTCGGAACGGGCTGAAATTCGACAGGTTGATCGGAAACAAAAATCGCGCCGGGGGCAATTTCGTCATTTTTCTCGACTGTGTCGGAATTGGCTGAAATTTGGCGGTTTGATCGGAAATAAAAATCGCGCCGGGGGCAATTTCGTCTTTTTTCTCGACTGTGTCGGAATGGGCTCAAATTTGACAGGTTAATCGGGAACAAAAATCGCGTCGGGTGTAATTTCGTCATTTTTCGCGACTTTGTAGAATTGGCTAAAATTTGACTGGTTGATCGGAAACAAAAATCGCGCTGGGGGCAATTTCGTCATTTTCCTCGACTGTGTCGGAATTGGCTGAAATTTGGAAGTTTGATCGGAAATAAAAATCCCGCCGGCGGCAATTTCGTCATTTTTCTCGACTGTGTTGGAATGGGCTCAAATTTGACAGGTCAATTGGGAACAAAAATAGCGCCGGGTGTAATTTCGTCATTTTTCGCGACTGTGTCGGAATTTGCTAAAATTTGACTGGTTGATCGGAAACGAAAATCGCGCCGGGGGCAATTTCGTCATTCTTCTCGACTGTGTCGGAATTGGCTGAAATTTGGCAGTTTGATCGGAAATAAAAATCGCGCCGGGGGCAATTTCGTCATTTTTCTCGACAGTGTCGGAATTGGCTGAAATTTGGCTGTTTGATCTGAAATAAAAATCGCGCCGGGGGCAATTTCGTCATTTTTCGCGGCTGTGTCGGAATTGGCTAAAATTCGACTGGTTGATCGGAAACAAAAACCGCGTCGGGGGCAACTTCGTCATTTTTCTCGACTGTGTGGGAATTGGCTGAAATTTGGCAGGTTGATCGGAAATAAAAATCGCGCAGCAGGCAATTTCGTCATTTTTCACGACTGTGTCGGAATTGGTTAAAATTTGACTTGTTGATTGGAAACAAAAACCACACCGGGGTCAATTTCGTCATTTTTCTCGACTGTGTCGGAATTAGCTGAAATTTGACTTGTTGATCGGAAACAAAAATCGTGCCGTGGGCAATTTCGTCATTTTTCTCGACTTCGTCGGAATTGGCTGAAATTTGGCAGGTTGATCTGAAATAAAAATCGCGCCGAGGGTAATTTCGTCATTTTTCTCAACTGTGTCGGAATGGGCTCAAATTTGACTGTTTGATCGGAAACAAAAATCGAGCCGGGGGCAATTTCGTCTTTTTTTCTCGACTGTGCCGGAATTGGCTGAAATTTGGCAGTTTGATCGGAAATAAAAATCGCGCCGGCGGCAATTTTGTCATTTTTCTCGACTATGTCAGAATGGGCTCAAATTTGAGAGTTTTATCGGAAACAAAAATAACGCCGGGGACAATTTCGTCATTTTTCTCGACTGTGTCGGAATCGGCTGAAATTTGGCAGTTTGATCGGCAATAAAAATCGTGCCGGCGGTAATTTCGTCATTTTTCTCGACTGTGTCGGAATGGGCTCAAATTTGACAGGTTGATCGGGAACAAAAATCGAGCCGGGGGCAATTTCGTCATTTTTCTCGACTGTGTCAGAATGGGCTCAAATTTGACAGTTTGATCGGAAACAAAAATTGAGCCGGGGGCAATTTTTGTTTCCGATCAAACTGTCAAATTTGATCGGAAACAAAAATTGAGCCGGGGGCAATTTCGTCATTTTTCTCGACTGTGTCGGAATTGGCTGAAATTTGGCAGTTTGGTCTGAAATAAAAATCGCTCCGGGGGCAATTTCGTCATTTTTCTTGACTGTGTTGGAATGGGCTAAAATTTGACTCGATGATCTGGTACAAAAACCGCGCCGGGTGTAATTTCGTTATTATTCGCGACTGTGTCGGAATTGGCTAAAATTCGACTTGTAGATCGGAAACAAAAACCACGCCGGGGTCAATTTCGTCATTTTTCTCGACTGCGTCGAAATTGGCTAAAATTCGACTGGTTGATCGGAAACAAAAATCGCTCCGGGGCAATTTCGTCATTTTTCTCGACTGTGTTGGAATTGACTGAAATTTGGCAGTTTGATCGGAAATAAAAATAGTGCCGACGGAAATTTCGTCATTTTTCTCGACTGTGTTGGAATGGGCTCAAATTTGACAGGTTTATCGTGAACAAAAACTGCGCCGGGGACAATTTCGACATTTTTCTCGACTGTGTCAGAATTGGCTGAAATTTGGCAGTTTGATCGGAAATAAAAATCGCCCCAACGGCAATTTCGTCATTTTTCTCGACTGTGTTGGAATGGGCACAAATTTGACAGGTTTATCCGGAACAAAAATCGCAACGGGTGTAATTTCGTCATTTTTCGTGACTGTGTCGGAATTGGCTAAAATTTGACTTGTTGATCAGAAACAAAAACCGCGCCGGGGGGAATTTCGTCATTTTTCTCGAATGTGTCGGAATTGGCTGAAATTTGGAAGATTGATCGGAAAGAAAAATCGCGCCGACGGAAATTTCGTCATTTTTCTCGACCGTGTAGGAATGGGCTCAAATTCGACAGGTTGATAGGGAACAAAAACCGCTCCGGGGGCAATTTCGTCATTTTTCTCGACTGTGTCGGAATTGGCTGAAATATGGCAGTTTGATCTGAAATAAAAATCGCACCGGGGGCAATTTCGTCATTTTTCGCGACTGTGTCGAAATTGGCTAAAATTCGACTGGTTGATCGGAAACAAAAATCGCGTCGGGGGCAATTTCGTCATTTTTCTCGGCTGTGTTGGAATTTGCTGAAATTTGGCGGTTTGATCGGAAATAAAAATCGCGCCGGCGGAAATTTCGTCATTTTTCTCGACTGTGTCGGAATGGGCTCAAATTTGACAGGTTTATTGGGAACAAAAACCGCGTCGGGGCAATTTCGTCATTTTTCTCGACTGTGTTGGAATTGGCTGAAATTTGGCCGTTTGATAGGAAATAAAAGTCGCGCCGACGAAAATTTCGTCATTTTTCTCGACCGTGTTGGAATGGGCTCAAATTTGACAAGTTTATCGAGAACAAAAACCGCGCCGGTAGCAATTTCGTCATTTTTCTCGACTGTGTCGGAATTGGCTGAAATTTGGCACTTTGATCGGAAATAAAAATCGCGTCGGCGGTAATTTCGTCATTTTTCTCGACTGTGTCGGAATGGGCTCAAATTTGACAGGTTTATCGGCAACAAAAATCGTGCAGGGGGCAATTTCGTCATTTTTCTCAACTGTGTCGGAATTGGCTGAAATCTGGCAGTTTGATCTAAAATAAAAATTCCGCCAGGGGCAATTTTGTCATTTTTCTCGACTGTGTCGGAATGGGCTTAAATTTGACAGGTTTGTCGGGAACAAAAACCGCGCCGGGTGTGATTTCGTCATTTTTCGCGACTGTGTCGGAATTGGCTAAAATTTGACTTGTTGATCGGAAACAAAAACCACACCGGGGGAATTTCGACATTTTTCTCGACTGTGTCGGAATTGGCTGAAATTTGACGTGTTGATCGGAAACAAAAACCGCGCCGAGGGCAATTTTGTCATTTTTCTCGACTGTGTCGGAATTGGCTGAAATTTGGCAGTTTGATCTGAAATAAAAATCGCGCCGGGGGCAATTTCGTCATTTTTCTCGACTGTGTCGGAATGGCTCAAATTGGACGGTTTGATCAGCAACAAAAATCGCGCCGGGGGCAATTTCGTCATTTTTCTCGACTGTGTCGGAATTGGCTGAAATATGACAGTTTGATCTGAAATAAAAATCGCGCCGGGGGCAATTTCGTCATTTTTCGCGACTGTGTCGGAATTGGCTAAAATTCGACTGGTTGATCGGAAACAAAAATCGGGTCGGGGCAATTTCGTCATTTTTCTCGACTGTGTTGGAATTTACTGAAATTTGGCGGTTTGATCGGATATAAAAATCGCGCCGGCGGAAGGTTCGTAATTTTTTTCTCGACTGTGTCGGAATGGGCTCAAATTTGACAGATTTATCGGGAACAAAAACCGCGCTGGGGGAAATTTCGTCATTTTTCTTGATTGTGTCGAAATTGGCTGAAATTTGGCAGTTTGATCGGAAATAAAAATTGCGCCAATGGCAATTTCGTCATTTTTCTTGACTGTGTTGGAATGGGCACAAATTTGACAGGTTTATCCGGAACAAAAATCGCCCCGGGTGTAAATTCGTCATTTTTCGTGACTGTGTCGGAATTGGCTAAATTTTGACTTGTTGATCAAAAACAAAAATCGCTCCGGGGCAATTTCGTCATTTTTCTCGACTGTGTCGGAATTGGCTGAAATTTGGCTGTTTGATCTGAAATAAAAATCGCGCCGTGGGCAATTTCGTCATTTTTCGCGGCTGTGTCGGAATTGGCTAAAATTCGACTGGTTGATCGGAAACAAAAACCCCGTCGGGGGCAACTTCGTCATTTTTCTCGACTGTGTGGGAATTGGCTGAAATTTGGCAGGTTGATCGGAAATAAAAATCGCGCAGCTGGCAATTTCGTAATTTTTACGACTGTGTCGGAATTGGCTAGAATTTGACTTGTTGATCGGAAACAAAAACCACGCCGGGGTCAATTTCGTCATTTTTCTCGACTGTGTCGGAGTTGGCTGAAATTTGGCAGTTTGATCGAAAATAAAGATCGCGCCGGCGACAATTTCGTCATTTTTTTGGACTGTGTCGGAATTGGCTGAAATTTGGCAGTTTGATCTGAAATAAAAATCGCGTCGGGGGCAATTTCGTCATTTTTCTCAACTGTGTCGGAATGGGCTCAAATTTGACTGTTTGATCGGAAACAAAAATCGAGCCGGGGGCAATTTCGTCTTTTTTTCTCTACTGTGTCGGAATTGGCTGAAATTTGGCTGTTTGATCGGAAAGAAAAATCGCGCCGGCGGCAATTTTGTCATTTTTCTCGACTATGTCGGAATGGGCTCAAATTTGAGAGTTTTATCGGAAACAAAAATCACGTCGGGGACAATTTCGTCATTTTTCTCGACTGTGTCGGAATTGGCTGAAATTTGGCAATTTGATCGGCAATAAAAATCGCGCCGGCGGTAATTTCGTCATTTTTCTCGACTGTGTCGGAATGGGCTCAAATTTGATAGGTTGATCGGGAACAAAAATCGCGCCGGGGGCAATTTCGTCATTTTTCTCGACTGTGTTGGAATTGGCTGAAATTTGGCAGTTTGGTCTGAAATAAAAATCGCTCCGTGGGCAATTTCGTCATTTTTCTTGACTGTGTCGGAATGGGCTAAAATTTGACTGGATGATCTGGTACAAAAACCGCGCCGGGTGTAATTTCGTTATTATTCACGACTGTGTCGGAATTGGCTAAAATTCGACTTGTTGATCGGAAACAAAAACCACGCCGGGGTCAATTTCGTCATTTTTCTCGACTGCGTCGGAATTGGCTAAAATTCGACTGGTTGATCGGAAACAAAAATCGCTCCGGGGGCAATTTCGTCATTTCTCTCGACTGTGTTGGAATTGACTGAAATTTGGCAGTTTGATCGGAAATAAAAATAGTGCCGGCGGAAATTTCGTCATTTTTCTCGATTGTGTCGGAATGGGCTCAAATTTGACAGGTTTATCGTGAACAAAAACTGCGCCGGGGGCAATTTCGACATTTTTCTCGACTGTGTCAGAATTGGCTGAAATTTGGCAGTTTGATCGGAAATAAAAATCGCCCCGACGGCAATTTCGTCATTTTTCTCGACTGTGTTGGAATGGGCACAAATTTGACAAGTTTATCCGGAACAAAAATCGCAACGGGTGTAATTTCGTCATTTTTCGTGACTGTGTCGGAATTGGCTAAAATTTGACTTGTTGATCAGAAACAAAAACCGCGCCGGGGGGAATTTCGTCATTTTTCTCGAATGTGTCGGAATTAGCTGAAATTTGGCAGATTGATCGGAAAGAAAAATCGCGCCGGCGGCAATTTCGTCATTTTTTCGACCGTGTTGGAATGAGCTCAAATTCGACAGGTTGATAGGGAACAAAAACCGCTCCGGGGGCAATTTCGTCATTTTTCTCGACTGTGTCGGAATTGGCTGAAATATGGCAGTTTGATCTGAAATAAAAATCGCACCGGGGGCAATTTCGTCATTTTTCGCGACTGTGTCGAAATTGGCTAAAATTCGACTGGTTGATCGGAAACAAAAATCGCGTCGGGGGCAATTTCGTCATTTTTCTCGACTGTGTTGGAATTTGCTGAAATTTGGCGGTTTGATCGGAAATAAAAATCGCGCCGGCGGAAATTTCGTCATTTTTCTCGACTGTGTCGGAATGGGCTCAAATTTGACAGGTTTATTGGGAACAGAAACCGCGTCGGGGGCAATTTCGTCATTTTTCTCGACTGTGTTGGAATTGGCCGAAATTTGGCAGTTTGATAGGAAATAAAAGTCGCGCCGACGAAAATTTCGTCATTTTTCTCGACCATGTTGGAATGGGCTCAAATTTGACAGGTTTATCGAGAACAAAAACCGCGCCGGGAGCAATTTCGTCATTTTTCTCGACTGTGTCGGAATTGGCTGAAATTTGGCACTTTGATCGGAAATAAAAATCGCGCTGGCGGTAATTTCGTCATTTTTCTCGACTGTGTCGGAATGGGCTCAAATTTGACAGGTTTATCGGCAACAAAAATCGCGCCGGGGGCAATTCCGTCATTTTTCTCGACTGTGTCGGAATTGGTTGAAATCTGGCAGTTTGATCTAAAATAAAAATTCCGCCAGGGGCAATTTTGTCATTTTTCTCGACTGTGTCGGAATGGGCTTAAATTTGACAGGTTTGTCGGGAACAAAAATCGCGCCGGGTGTGATTTCGTCATTTTTCGCGACTGTGTCGGAATTGGCTAAAATTTGACTTGTTGATCGGAAACAAAAACCACACCGGGGGAATTTCGACATTTTTCTCGACTGTGTCGGAATTGGCAGAAATTTGACATGTTGATCGGAAACAAAAACCGCGCCGGGGGAAATTTTGTCATTTTTCTCGACTGTGTCGGAATTGGCTGAAATTTGGCAGTTTGATCTGAAATAAAAATCGCGCCGGGGGCAATTTCGTCATTTTTCTCGACTGTGTCGGAATGGGCTCAAATTGGACAGTTTGATCAGCAACAAAAATCGCGCCGGGGGCAATTTCGTCATTTTTCTAGACTGTGTCGGAATTGGCTGAAATATGGCAGTTTGATCTGAAATAAAAATCGCGCCGGGGGCAATTTCGTCATTTTTCGCGACTGTGTCGGAATTGGCTAAAATTCGACTAGTTGATCGGAAACAAAAATCGGGTCGGGGCAATTTCGTCATTTTTCTCGACTGTGTTGGAATTTTCTGAAATTTAGCGGTTTGATCGGATATAAAAATCGCGCCGGCGGAAGGTTCGTAATTTTTTTCTCGACTGTGTCAGAATGGGCTCAAATTTGACAGATTTATCGTGAACAAAAACCGCGCTGGGGGAAATTTCGTCATTTTTCTCGATTGTGTCGGAATTGGCTGAAATTTGGCAGTTTTATCGGAAATAAAAATCGCGCCGACGGCAATTTCGTCATTTTTCTTGACTGTGTTGGAATGGGCACAAATTTGACAGGTTTATCCGGAACAAAAATCGCCCCGGGTGTAAATTCGTTATTTTTCGTGACTATGTCGGAATTGGCTAAATCTTGATTTGTTGATCAGAAACAAAAACCGCGCCGGGGCAATTTCGTCATTTTTCTCGACTGTGTCGGAATTGGCTGAAATTTGGCAGTTTGATCTGAAATAAAAATCGCGCCGTGGGCAATTTCGTCATTTTTCTCGACTGTGTCTGAATGGGCTCAAATTTGACAGTTTGATCGGAAACAAAAATCGAGCCGGGGCCAATTCCGTAATTTTTCTCGACTGTGTCGGAATTGGCTGAAATTTGGCAGTTTGATCGGAAAGAAAAATCGCGCCTGCGGCAATTTCGTCATTTTTCTAGACCGTGTCGGAATGGGCTCAAATTCGACAGGTTGATCGGGAACAAAAACCGCGTCTGGGGCAATTTCGTCATTTTTCTCGACAGTGTCAGACTTGGCTGAAATATGGCAGTTTGATCTGAAATAAAAATCGCACCGGGGGCAATTTCGTCATTTTTTGCGACTGTGTCGAAATTGGCAAAAATTCGACTGGTTGATCGGTAACAAAAACCGCGTCGGGGGCAATTTCGTCATTTTTCTCGACTGTGTTGGAATTGGCTGAAATTTGGCAGTTTGAACGGAAATAAAAATCGCGCCGGCGGAAAATTCATCATTTTTCTCGACTGTGTCGAAATGGGCTCAAATTTGACAGGTTTATCGGGAACAAAAATCGCGCCGGGGTCAATTTCGTCATTTTTCTCAACTATGTCGGAATTGGCTGAAATTTGGCAGTTTGATCTGAAATAAAAATCGCGCCGTGGGCAATTTCGTCATTTTTCTCGACTGTGTCTGAATGGGCTCAAATTTAACAGGTTGATCGGGAACAAAAATCGCGCCGGGTGTAATTTTGCCATTTTTCACGACTTTATCGAAAGTGGCTAAAATTTAACTGGTTGACCGGAAACAAAAACCGCGCCGGGGGCAATTTCGTCATTTTTCGCGACTGTGTCGGAATTGGCTGAAATTTGGCAGGTTGATCGGAAATAAAAATCGCGCCGGCGGCAATTTCATCATTTTTATCGACTGTGTCGGAATGGGCTCAAATTTGACAGCTTGATCGGGAACAAAAACCGCGCCGGGGGCAATTTCGTCATTTTTCTCGACTGTGTTGGAATGGGCACATATTTGAGTTGCTGATCGGAAACAAAAACCGCGCCGGGGGCAATTTCGTCATTTTTCTCGACTGTGTCGGAATTGGCTGAAATTTGGCAGGTTGATCGGAAATAAAAATCGCGCCGGCGGCAATTTCATCATTTTTATCGACTGTGTCGGAATGGGCTCAAATTTGACAGGTTTATCGGGAACAAAAATCGCGTCGGGGGTAATTTCGTCATTTTTCTCGACTGTGTCGGAATGGGCTCAAATTTGACAGGTTTATCGGGAACAAAAATCGCGTCGGGGGTAATTTCGTCATTTTTCTCGACTGTGTCGGAATGGGCTCAAATTTGACAGGTTTATCGGGAACAAAAATCGCGTCGGGGGTAATTTCGTCATTTTTCTCGACTGTGTCGGAATTGGCTAAAATTTGGCAGTTTGATCGGAAATAAAGATCGCGCCGGCGGCAATTTCGTCATTTTTCTGGACTCTGTCGGAATTGGCTGAAATTTGGCAGTTTGATCTAAAACAAAAATTGCGCCGGGGTAATTTCGTCATTTTCCTTGACTGTGTCGGAATGGGCTCAAATTTGACAGGTTGATCGAGAACACAAACCGCGTCGGGTGTAATTTCGTCATTTTTCGCGACTGTGCCGGAATTGGCTCAAATTTGATTGGTTGATCGGAAACAAAAATCGCGCCGGGGGAAATTTCGTCATTTTTCCCGTTCGTGTCGGAATTGGCTGATATTTGGCAGTTTGATCGGAAATAAAAATCCCGCCGGCAGCTATTTCGTCATTTTTCTCGACTGTGTCGGAATGGGCTCAAATTGGACAGGTTGATCGGGAACAAAAATAGTGCCGGGTGTAATTTCGTCATTTGTCGCGACTGTGTCGAAATTGGCTAAAATTTAACTGATTGATCGGAAACAAAAATCGCGCCGGGGGCAATTTCGTCATTTTTCTCGACTGTGTCGGAATTGGCTGAAATATGGCA
>NW_019263752.1:12237-14204 GCF_002742605.1 Olea europaea var. sylvestris | reverse complement strand
GGATTTTGGCCATTTTTCAAAAGAATGTGCACTTCCATATTTAGAACGCTTGGAGAGTCGACGGACGAAGAATTGAGCGTAACATTCGCACACAGTGTCCGTTTTGGGCCAATAAGTACTTTTTGGAAATGTGGCGACCGTTTTGGATTGAACTCGCCACTTCGTCGGGACGTACGAGGGATTTTGACCATTTTTTGAAAGAATGAGCACTTGCATATTTAGAACGCTTAGAGAGTCGACGGACGAAGAATTGAGCATAACTTTTGCACACATTGTCCGTTTTGGGCCCATAAGTACTTTTTGGAAATGTAGCGACCATTTTGGATCGAACTCACCAATTCATCATGACGTACGAGGGATTTTGGTAATTTTTTCAAAGAATAAGCACTTGCATATTTGGAACGCTTGGAGAGTGGACGTACGAAGAATTGAGCGTAACTTTTGCACATGGTGTCCGTTTTGGGCCCATAAGTTCTTTTTGGAAATGTAGGGACCATTTTGGATTGAACTAACCACTTCATTGTGACGTACGAGGGATTTCGGCCATTTTTTGAAAGATTGAGCACTTGAATATTTGGAACGCTTGTAGAGTCAGCGTACGAGGAATTGAGCTTAACTTTTACACACGGTGTCCGTTTTGGGCCCATAAGTGCTTTTTGGAAATGTAGCGACCGTTTTTGGATTGAACTCACCACTTCGTCGTGACGTACGAGGGATTTTGGCCATTTTTCGAAAGAATAGGCACTCACATATTTAGAACGCTTGGAGAGTCGACGGACAAAGAATTGAGTGTAACTTTTGCACACGGTGTCCGTTTTGGGCCCATAAGTACTTTTTGGAAATGTAGCGACCGTTTTGAATTGAACTCACCACTTCGCCGTGAGGTACGAGGGATTTTGGCCATTTTTTGAAAGAATGAGCACTTGCATTTTTGGAACGCTTGGAGAGTCGGCGTACGTAGAATTGAGTTTAACTTTTGTACAAGGTGTCCGTTTTGGGCCCATAAGTACTTTTTGGAAATGTAGCGACCGTTTTGGATTGAACTCACGACTTCGTCATAACGTATGAGGGATTTTGGCCATTTTTCAAAAGAATTAGCACTTGCATATTCGGAACGCTTGGAGAGTCTGCGTACGAAGAATTGAGCATGACTTTTGCACACGGTGTCCGTTTTGGGCCCATAAGGACTTCTTGAAAATGTAGCAATCGTTTTGAATTGAACTAACCACTTCGCCGTGACGTACGAGGGATTTTAGCCATTTTTTGAAAGAATGAGCACTTGCATATTTGGAACGCTTGGAGAGTCGACGTACGAAGAATTGAGCTTAACTTTTGTACGCGGTGTCCGTTTTTGGCCCATAAGTACTTTTTGGAAATGTAGCGACCGTTTTGGATTGAACTCACTACTTCGTTGTGACGTACGAGGGATTTTGGCCATTTTTCGAAAGATTGAGCGCTTGAATATTTGGAACGCTTGTAGAGTCAGCGGACGAAGAATTGAGCTTAACTTTTGCACACGGTGTCCGTTTTGGGCCGATAAGTACTTTTTGGAAATGAAACGACCGTTTTGGATTGAACTCACCACTTCGTCGTAACCTACGAGGGATTTTGGCCATTTTTCTAAAGAATGAGCACTTGCATATTTAGAACGCTTGGAGAGTCGACGGACGAAGAATTGAGCTTAACTTTTGCACACGATGTCCGTTTTGGGCCGATAAGTACTTTTTGGAAATGTAGCGACCGTTTTAGATTGAACTCAGCACTTCATCGTGACGTAAGAGGGATTTTGGCCACTTTTCTAAAGAATTAGCACTTGCATATTTGGCACACTTGGAGAGTCGACGGACGAAGAATTGAGCGTTACTTTTGCACATGGTGTCCGTTTTGGGCCCATAAGACTTTTTGGAAATGTAGCGACCGTTTTGGATTGAACTCACCACTTCGTCGTGACATACGAGGGATTTTGG
>NW_019263752.1:8619-8783 GCF_002742605.1 Olea europaea var. sylvestris | reverse complement strand
GAGGGATTTTGGCCATTTTTCAAAAGAATTAGCACTTGCATATTCGGAACGCTTGGAGAGTCTGCGTACGAAGAATTGAGCATGACTTTTGCACACGGTGTCCGTTTTGGGCCCATAAGTACTTCTTGAAAATGTAGCGATCGTTTTGAATTGAACTAACAACT
>NW_019263752.1:2939-8483 GCF_002742605.1 Olea europaea var. sylvestris | reverse complement strand
TGAACTCACCACTTCGTCGTGACATAAGAGGGATTTTGGCCATTTTTCGAAAGAATGGGCACTTGCATATTTAGAATGCTTGGAGAGTCGACGGACGAAGAATTGAGTGCAACTTTTGCACACGGTGTCCGTTTTGGGCCCATAAGTACTTTTTGGAAATGTAGCGTCCGCTTTGGGCCCGTAAGTACTCTTTGGAAATGTAGGGACCGTTTTGGATTGAACTCACCACTTCGTCGTAACCTACGAGGGATTTTGGCCATTTTTCTAAAGAATGAGCACTTGCATATTTAGAACGCTTGGAGAGTCGACGGACGAAGAATTGAGCTTAACTTTTGCACACGATGTCCGTTTTGGGCCGATAAGTACTTTTTGGAAATGTAGCGACCGTTTTAGATTGAACTCAGCACTTCATCGTGACGTAAGAGGGATTTTGGCCACTTTTCTAAAGAATGAGCACTTGAATATTTGGAGCACTTGTAGAGTCAGAGGACGAAGAATTGAGCTTGACTTTTGCACACGGTGTCCGTTTTGGGCCCATAAGTACTTTTTGGAAATGAAACGACCGTTTTGGATTGAACTCACCACTTCGTCGTGACGTACAAGGGATTTTGGCCATTTTTCGAAAGAATGAGCACTTGCATATTTAGAACGCTTGTAGAGTCGACGGACGAAGAATTGAGCGTAACTTTTGCTCACGGTGTACGTTTTGGGCCCATAAGTACTTTTTGGAAACGTAGCGACCGTTTTAGATTGAACTCAGCACTTTGTCGTAACGTAAGAGGGATTTTGGCCACTTTTCGAAAGAATGAGCACTGGCATATTTGGCACACTCGGAGAGTCGGCGGACGAAGAATTGAGCGTAACTTTTGCTCACGGTGTACGTTTTGGGCCCATAAGACTTTTTGGAAATGTAGCGACCATTTTGGATTGAACTCACCACTTCGTCGTGACGTACGAGGGATTTGGTCATTTTTCGAAAGAATGAGCACTTGCATATTTAGAACGCTTCGAGAGTCGGGGGACGAAGAATTGAGCATAACTTTTGCACACGGTGTCCGTTTTGGGCCCATAAGTACTTTTTGGAAATGTAGCGACCGTTTCGGATTGAACTCACCACTTCGTCGTGACATAAGAGGGATTTTGGCCATTTTTCGAAAGAGTGGGCACTTGCATATTTAGAATGCTTGGAGAGTCGACGGACGAAGAATTGAGTGCAACTTTTGCACACGGTGTTCGTTTTGGGCCCATAAGTACTTTTTGAAAATGTTGCGACCATTTTGGATTGAACTCACCATTTCGTCGTAACGTACGAGGGATTTTGGCTATTTTTCGAAAGAATGAGCACTTGCATATTTAGAACGCTTGGAGAGTCGACGGACGATGAATTGAGCGTAACTTTTGCACATGGTGTCCGTTTTGGGCCCATAAGTACTTTTTGGAAATGTAGCGACCGTTTTGGACCGAACTAAGCACTTCGTCGTGACGTACGAGGGATTTCGGCCATTTTTCGAAAGAATGAGCACTTGCATATTTGGATCGCTTGGAGAGTCGGCATACGAAGAATTGAGGGTAACTTTTGCACACGGTGTCCGTTTTGGGCCCATTAGTACTTTCTGGAAATGTAGCAACCGTTTTGAATTGAACTAACCACTTCGCCATGACGTACGAGGGAATTTCGCCATTTTTCGAAAGAATGAGCACTTGCATATTTGGAACGCTTGGAGAGTCGACGTACGAAGAATTGAGCTTATCTTTTGTGCACGGTGTTCGTTTTGGGCCCATATGTACTTTTTGGAAATGTAGGGACCGTTTTGGATTGAATTCACCACTTCGTCGTGACGTACGAGGGATTTTGGCCATATTTCGAAAGAATGAGCACTTGCAAATTTGGAACGCTTGGAGAGTCGACGTACTAAGAATTGAGCATAACTTTTGCACACGGTGCCCGTTTTGGGCCCATAAGTACTTTTTGGAAATGAAGCGACCGTTTTGGATTGAACTCACCACTTCGCCATGACGTACGAGGGATTTTGGCCGTTTTTTGAAAGAATGAGCACGTGCATATTTAGAAAGCTTGGAGAGTCGACGGACGAAGAATTGAGCGTAACTTTTGCACACGGTGTCCGTTTTGGGCCCATAAGTACTTTTTGGAAATGTAGCGACCGTTTTGGATTGTACTCACCACTTCGTCGTGACGTATGAGGGATTTTGGTCATTTTTCGAAACAATGAGCACTTGCATATTTAGAACGCTAGGAGAGTCGACGGACGAAGAATTGAGCGTAACTTTTGCACACGGTGTCCGTTTTGGGCCCATAAGTACTTTTTGGAAATGTAGCGACCGTTTTGAATTGAACTCACCACTTCGCCGTGAGGTACGAGGGATTTTGGCCATTTTTTGAAAGAATGAGCACTTGCATTTTTGGAAATGTAGCGACCGTTTTGGATTGAACTCACGGCTTCGTCGTAACGCATGAGGGATTTTGGCCATTTTTCGAAAGAATGAGCACTTGAATATTTGGAACGCTTGTAGAGTCAACGGACGAAGAATTGAGCTTAACTCTTGCACACGGTGTCCATTTTGGGCCCATAAGTACTTTTGGAAATGTAGCGACCATTTTGGATTGAACTTACCACTTCGTCGTGACGTACGAGGGATTTGGTCATTTTTCGAAAGAATGAGCACTTGCATATTTGAAACGCTTGGAGAGTCAACGGACGAAGAATTGAGCTTAACTCTTGCACACGGTGTCCGTTTTGGGCCCATAAGTACTTTTTGGAAATGTAGCGACCGTTTTGGATTGAACTCACCACTTCGTCGTGACATAAGAGGGATTTTGGCCATTTTTCGAAAGAATGGGCACTTGCATATTTAGAATGCTTGGAGAGTCGACGGACGAAGAATTGAGTGCAACTTTTGCATACGGTTTTCGTTTTGGGCCCATAAGTACTTTTTGGAAATGTTGCGACCGTTTTGGATTGAACTCGCCATTTCGTCGTAACGTACGAGGGATTTTGGCTACTTTTCAAAAGAATGAGCACTTGCAAATTTAGAACGCTTGGAGAGTCGACGGACGAAGAATTGAGCGTAACTTTTGCACATGGTGTCCGTTTTGGGCCCATAAGTACTTTTTGGAAATGTAGCGACCATCTTGGAGAGTCGACGGACGAAGAAGGGCCCATAAGTACTTTTTGGAAATGTAGCGACCGTTTTGGATTGAACTCGCCATTTCGTCGTAACGTACGAGGGATTTTGGCTACTTTTCAAAAGAATGAGCGCTTGCAAATTTAGAACGCTTGGAGAGTCGGCATACGAAGAATTGAGGGTAACTTTTGCACACGGTGTCCGTTTTGGGCCCATAAGTACTTTCTGGAAATGTAGCAACCGTTATGAATTGAACTAACCACTTCGCTGTGACGTACGAGGGATTTTGGCCATTTTTCGAAAGAATGAGCACTTGCATATTTGGAACGCTTGGAGAGTCGACGTACGAAGAATTGAGCTTATCTTTTGTGCACGGTGTCCGTTTTGGGCCCATAAGTACTACGCTTGGAGAGTCGACGTACGAAGAATTGAGCTTATCTTTTGTGCACGGTGTCCGTTTTGGGCCCATAAGTACTACGCTTGGAGAGTCGACGTACGAAGAATTGAGCTTATCTTTTGTGCACGGTGTCCGTTTTGGGCCCATAAGTACTACGCTTGGAGAGTCGACGTACGAAGAATTGAGCTTATCTTTTGTGCACGGTGTCCGTTTTGGGCCCATAAGTACTACGCTTGGAGAGTCGACGTACGAAGAATTGAGCTTATCTTTTGTGCACGGTGTCCGTTTTGGGCCCATAAGTACTACGCTTGGAGAGTCGACGTACGAAGAATTGAGCTTATCTTTTGTGCACGGTGTCCGTTTTGGGCCCATAAGTACTACGCTTGGAGAGTCGACGTACGAAGAATTGAGCTTATCTTTTGTGCACGGTGTCCGTTTTGGGCCCATAAGTACTTTTTGGAAATGTAGCGGCCATTTTGGATTGAACTCACCTCTTCGTCGTGACGTACGTGGGATTTTGGCCATTTTTCAAAAGAATATGCACGGGCATATTTAGAATGCTTGGAGAGTCGACGGACGAAGAATTGAGCGTAACTTTTGCACACGGTGTCCGTTTTCGGCCCATAAGTACTTTTTGGAAATGAAGCGACCGTTTTGGATTGAACTCACCACTTCTTCGTGACGTAAGATGGATTTTGGCCGCTTTTCAAAAGAATGAGCACTTTCATATTTGGCACACTTGGAGAGTCGACGGACGAAGAATTGAGCGTAACTTTTGCACACGGTGTATATTTTGGGCCCATAAGACTTTTTGGAAATGTTGCGACCGTATTGGACCGAACTCACCACTTCGTCGTGACGTACGAAAGATTTTGGCCATTTTTCGAAAGAATGAGTACCTGCATATTTGGAACGCTTGGAGAGTCGGCGGACGAAGAATTGAGCGTAACTTTTGTACACGGTGTTCGTTTTGGGCCCATAAGTACTTTTTGGAAATGTACCGACTGTTTTGAATTGAACTCACCACTTCGCCGTGATGTACAAGGGATTTTGGCCATTTTTCGAAAGAATGAGTACTTGAATATTTGGAACACTTGTAGAGTCAACGGACGAAGAATTGAGCTTAACTCTTGCACACGGTGTCGATTTTGGGCACATAAGTACTTTTGGAAATGTAGCGACCATTTTGGATTGAACTCACCACTTCATCGTGACGTACGAAGGATTTTGGCCATTTTTCGAAAGAATGAGCACTTGCATATTTGAAACGCTTGGAGAGTCAACGGATGAAGAATTGAGCTTAACTCTTGCACACGGTGTCCATTCTGGGCCCATAAGTACTTTTTGGAAATGTAGCGACCGTTTTGGATTGAACTCACCACTTCGTCGTGACGTAAGAGGGATTTCGGCCATTTTTCGAAAGAATGGGCACTTGCATATTTAGAATGCTTGGAGAGTCGACGGACGAAGAATTGGGTGCAACTTTTGCACACGGTGTTCGTTTTGGGCCCGTAAGTACTTTTTGGAAATGTTGCGACCGTTTTGGATTGAACTCACCATTTCGTCGTAATGTACGAGGGATTTTGGCTATTTTTCGAAAGAATGAGCACTTGCATATCTAGAACGCTTGGAGAGTCGACGGACGAAGAATTGAGCGTAACTTTTGCACACGGTGTCCGTTTTGGGCCCATAAGTACTTTTTGGAAATGTAGCGACCGTTTTGGTTCGAACTCAGCACTTCGTCGTGACGTACGAGGGATTTCGGCCATTTTTCGAAAGAATGAGCACTTGCATATTTGGAACGCTTGGAGAGTCGGCATACGAAGAATTGAGGGTAACTTTTGCACACGGTGTCCGTTTTGGGCCCATAAGTACTTTCTGGAAATGTAGCAACCGTTTTGAATTGAACTAACCACTTCGCCGTGACGTACGAGGGATTTTGGCCATTTTTCGAAAGAATGAGCACTTACATATTTGGAACGCTTGGAGAGTCGACGTACGAA
>NW_019263752.1:0-2596 GCF_002742605.1 Olea europaea var. sylvestris | reverse complement strand
GTCGGCGTACGAAGAATTGAGCGTAACTTTTGCATATGTTGTCCGTTTTGGGCCCATAAGTTCTTTTTGGAAATGTAGGGACCGTTTTGGATTGAAATCACCACTTCGTCGTGACGTACGAGGGATTTTGGCCATTTTTCGAAAGATTGAGCACTTGAATATTTTGAACGCTTGTAGAGTCAGCGTACGAAGAATTGAGCTTAACTTTTGCACACGGTATCCGTTTTGGGCCAATAAGTACTTTTTGGAAATGTAGCGACCATTTTGGATTGAACTCACCTCTTCGTTGTGACGTACGAGGAATTTTGGCCATTTTTCGAAAGATTGAGAACTTGAATATTTGGAACGCTTGTAGAGTCAGCGTACGAAGAATTGAGCTTAACTTTTGCACACGGTATCCGTTTTGGGCCCATAAGTACTTTTTGGAAATGTAGCGACCCTTTTGGATTGAACTCACAACTTCATCGTGACGTACGAGGGATTTTGGCCATTTTTCGAAAGAATGAGAACTTGTATATTTAGAACGCTTGGAGAGTCGACGGACGAAGAATTGAGCGTAACTATTGCACGCGGGGTCCGTTTTGGGCCCATAAGAACTTTTTGGAAATGTAGCGATCGTTTTGGATTGAACTCACAACTTCGTCGTGACGTACGAGTGATTTTGGCCATTTTTCGAAGGAATGAGCGCTTGAATATTGAGAACGCTTGGAGAGTCGGCGGACGAAGAATTGAGCATAACTTTTGCACATGGTGTACATTTTGGGCCCATAAGACTTTTTGGAAATGTAGCGACCGTATTGGACCGAACTAACCACTTCGTCGTGACGTACGAAAGATTTTGGCCATTTTCTGAAAGAATGACCACCTGCATATTTGGAATGCTTGGAGAGTTGGCGGACGAAGAATTGAGCGTAATTTTTGTACACGGTGTCCGTTTTGGGCCCATAAGTACTTTTTGGAAATGTAGCGACCATTTTGGATTGAACTCACCTCTTCGTCGTGACGTACGAGGGATTTTGGCCATTTTTCAAAATAATATGCACGGGCCTATTTAGAATGCTTGGAGAGTCGACGGACGAAGAATTGAGCGTAACTTTTGCACACGGTGTCCGTTTTGGGCCCATAAGTACTTTTTGGAAATGTAGCGACCGTTTTGGATTGAACTCACTACTTCGTCATGACGTACGAGGGATTTTGGCCATTTTTCAAAATAATATGCACGGGCCTATTTAGAATGCTTGGAGAGTCGACGGACGAAGAATTGAGCGTAACTTTTGGACACGGTGTCCGCTTTGGGCCCATAAGAACTTTTTGGAAATGTAGCGACCGTTTTGGATTGAACTCACCACTTCGTCGTGACGTACGAGAGATTTTGGCCATTTTTCGAAAGAATAAGCACTCGCATATTTGGAACGCTCGGAGAGTCGACCGACGAAGAATTGAGTGTACCTTTTGCACACGGTGTCCGTTTTGGGCCCATAAGTACTCTTTGGAAATGTAACGACCGTTTTAGATTGAACTCAGCACTTCATCGTGACGTAAGAGGGATTTTGGCCATTTTTCGAAAGAATGAGCACTTGCATATTTAGAACGCTCGGAGAGTCGACCGACGAAGAATTGAGTTTACCTTTTGCACACGGTGTCTGATTTGGGCCCATAAGTACTTTTTGGAAATTTAGCGACCGTTTTAGATTGAACTCAGCACTTCATCGTGACGTAAGAGGGATTTCGGAAACTTTTCAAAAGAATGACCACTTGCATATTTGGCACGCTTGGAGAGTCGACGTACTAAGAATTGAGCGTAACTTTTGCACACGGTGCCCGTTTTGGGCCCATAAGTACTTTTTTGAAATGAAGCGACCGTTTTGGATTGAACTCACCACTTCGCCGTGACGTACGAGGGATTTTGGTCATTTTTTGAAAGAATGAGCACTTACATATTTGGGACGCTTGGAGAGTCGACGGATGAAGAATTGAGCGTAACTTCTGCCCACGGTGTCCGTTTTCGGCCCATAAGTACTTTTTTGAAATGAAGCGACCGTTTTGGATTGAACTCACCAATTCATCGTGACGTACGAGGGATTTTGGTCATTTTTTGAAAGAATGAGCACTTACATATTTGGGACGCTTGGAGAGTCGGCGTACGAAGAATTGAGCGTAACTTTTGCATATGTTGTCCGTTTTGGGCCCATAAGTTCTTTTTGGAAATGTAGGGACCGTTTTGGATTGAAATCACCACTTCGTCGTGACGTACGAGGGATTTTGGCCATTTTTCGAAAGATTGAGCACTTGAATATTTTGAACGCTTGTAGAGTCAGCGTACGAAGAATTGAGCTTAACTTTTGCACACGGTATCCGTTTTGGGCCCATAAGTACTTTTTGGAAATGTAGCGACCATTTTGGATTGAACTCACCTCTTCGTCGTGACGTACGAGGAATTTTGTCCATTTTTCAAAAGAATATGCACGGGCATATTTAGAATGCTTGGAGAGTCGACGGATGAAGAATTGAGTGTAACTTTTGCACACGGTGTCCGTTTTCGGCCCATAAGTACTTTTTGGAAATGTAGCGGCCATTTTGGATTGAACTCACCACT